>NC_079168.1:84334020-84549020 GCF_947568905.1 Ostrea edulis | reverse complement strand
GAACATGTCTCTGTGTTGGGGGTGACTTGCTAAATTCCCGACCTTTCTCTATAGATCCTGCGTGTGTCACAGGGGGCCCTGAAACAGCATTCTCCGTCTTCCCCAGCACTGGAGAGGCTCGGTGAGGACTTCTCCTCCCCTTCTCCTGAAGTTCATGAATTTTATGGCTACTTCCTGAATGATACAAAGCATTATGGGAAGTGTCTGGTGGGACTTTGACCTCAGTTTCTATCGGCACTTTGGGTTTTGCTGGCTCTTTCTCCAGGGAATCTTCGCCCATCCTGTATCCAAGCTGTGAGGGGTGATGAATGTATCCCCCTGTGGGGTACATCATATTGGGGTTAATGCCTCTCTGGTACATTGGATGGGAGGTATCAAACTGAACATGTCCATAGGGAGGAGACTGCATGAACTGATTGTGGTACAGGCTATAGGGAGAGTAACCGGCTGAGGGGGAGGGGGCCACCGAGGTGGGCTGGGATGAAGATGGGGTGTGAGGACTGGAATCTTTACACACAATTCCTAATTTTGATTTGGGAGTGTCTGTAACTCTCGATTTATCCCCTGATGATTGTCCCCTGCTTTTGTCATCAAATCCACGAGAACTGTCCAGTTTTGATTTTGATTCACTTTCTCTCTTGGTTGTTTCATCTCGTTTGGAGTCCATCACTTTTTCAGACTTGACCTCTGATCGTCTCTGTTCTTCACGTTTCTGGTGTTCAATATGCTTTTGTTGTTGAAACATGTAATGCCTTCGCTGTTGTTCTTCAGTCAATCGTGAATGACCCCTGTCCCGATCACTACCTGAGGCAGACTCGCCTCTACCTCTGTCCATTTGTGTCTTGAGATCATGGTTTTCTCTCATTATCAGATGGTTCTCGTTCTGTTTTTCTCGTGCTGACCTGTCCTCTGAATTGTCCTCTCTGCCGTCTGCCATTGTCTTGTGACCTTCAGAACTGGATGGTCCTGCAGAGGAAGATCTTGGTCCTCCTCCATCATCACACTTTAGTTTGTAATCTGCACCGTTCATGTACTCGGCCATTCGACGAGGGTCCTCCAACATTTTTTCAAAGTTCTGTCTATACATGGGATCGGACTGCATCATATGCCCATGCTCCATCATAGATCCATAGCCATGCAGGTACTGATACTGTTGAGGATGAGGCAAGCTTTGAAGGTAATACATTTGTTGCATCCACTTTTGATGCTGGATTTGATGGTAATCCGACTGAGAAAATGGCCGAACGGCTTCCATCTTTCCGGACTCGCCACCTTCTCTCTTCTCATCTTTTGGTTCTTCTTTAATTTTCCTTGCAGCATCAGAACTAGAGGGCTGCATAGAATCTGCTGAGTGATCTTTGTTCATTCCAGAACCTGACTGTTTTTGTGAGCTAGATGGGCTGTGAGATGATGGCGAGAGATTTTGTAGCATGTAGTTTGATTGGGAGTAGTACTGCCCATACATACCATAGGCAGAACTTCCATCAGTTGATAGGTCTTTAGGTTTGTTGATTGGCACTTGTTCCTCCATCCTGATTTGTGGACTTTCACTAGCAGGAGGAGGGTCGGGAGAACTGGCATCATTTGCATCAGAGATATCTGAATATGCTGGACTTTGCACATTCTCTGACATATTTTTATTGCTTTCTGGTACATGTAGAGAAGGTGTCACTTTTAATACACTAGGGGATGATTCACTTCGGGAGGACAAGTCAATCCCTTTCATTGGATGGACCTGAGCTTGAATAATTCCTACATTAGCACCAAGAGGTCGAATGGGCTCAGGTTCATTTTTGTCCAATTTTGTCTCCAGGGGCTTAGCAACAATGGGAGCGACTTTTATAACACCCTGTGGTTCATGTTTGCCTCCATCTAATTTCACAATAGACTTTTTGTGGCTTGACCCAAAAGGTGATAACGAGGTAGATGTAGTTGAAGATGATAATGTCGATGTGGAGGATATTGGTGACGGCACAGAATCCTTAGGTTTCTTCTTTGGCTTCTGCTTTCTTTCTTTAAGTCCCAGAAGAACAGCACTAGCAGGTGGTGTTTCTCCCATGACCGTCGGCTTTGGTTGAATCGGCTTCAGCTGGGTGGTATTTGGGACATGTGTAGTCACTGGTGTCAAATTATTGTGAGCCGCATTGGTTGTCAAGGCAATGAAATTTGAAGGCATAATTGGACGGGGGTGACCAGTTCCTGTTTTTGGTCTTATCAGCGGCTTTGTTGATTGGTCACTTAATGGCAAGGAAGCCTGTATAGGAGCAGCTGTTACTATGGTAGCAGATATCGGGGTTACTAATCCAGTGGTCACCGATTTTGATTGCGAGAGAGTGTTTCCAAAACTTGGTGACACCTGTTGTGTAGATGCAACATGGAACGGAGTGGCTGTAGCCACTGCAACCGTTGGGGTAGGCTGTATATGTGGAGCCACGCTTATGATGTCCTTTTTGATTGGTTTAATGGGAACTTGAGACACAGTAGCACTATCAGTTTCCTCACTTTCAGTTTTGCTTGCAGCACCATCATGGGACAAATCCTCATCTGATTTTTTCACACTGGAGTTACTCTCCTCCTCCATTTCCAGTGGATTAAGGTCATTATTTATAGCACTAGAATTCACATCACAGTTAGTATCACCAAGGTCCAGATCATCTAAATTAGAATCCTCGTTATCCATCATGTCCCTCGACTCATCATCCATGTCCACACCACTTCCAACGGCGGAGTGAGCGTGAGACTGGTGATATCGCAAACCATTTGGATTTCGGTATTTCTTATTACATGATGGCTCGGGACACTCCAGTAATCCAGACAGGGGACTCTCCACCTCTCCGGAATTTCCACGGGAACAAGACCTGCTCCTCTTGTTGGACTTTTCACCCGATAAATCTATGTCTGTTGGGCGTCCCTTACGTTTCAAGCCTGAGCTGGGAGTAATGATATCCGATTTTGCAGGGCTAGGTGGCGCTGTGAAGGTACTTCCCCGCCTGCCCTTCCGCAGTTTCCTCCCTTCCAATAGTTTGTCATTCACAGGTGTCCCTGTGGAGCTTCCACGTCCCCTTTTGGCACCTCTTCCTTTTGGAGTTCTCGTCTCAAAGTCACTTACCGGGGATTCACAATTAGGTCTGAAAATATTTCAAAAGAAAAGAATGTTAAAAATCTTTTTTCCTGAAAGTACGCTGTAATACATATGTACTATTGTTTGAATTTTTGGATTGAAATTCACAAATATACATGTGACATTCAAAGAATCTTTCATAATCAGTAAAAAGAAATCCAACACAAGACATTTAGGACCCAGCTGCAAACTGCTGTTAAAAACAAGTGCCATTTTAGTGTAGACCTTTGACCTAGTGCCCCAAAATGTAAAAGTGTCTTCTTCCAACATTCAACTACATATACATGTGACTTGCACCAAATACAAAGTTTGCAGAATTAAGGACAAAAGTTGAGTGGTTTTTCCTTGTAACATTAACAGTGACCTTGAAATGAAGTCATCTGCCTACACGTAAATCTTTAAGTCTGTCCATCGAAATATGTAACACAATCCCATTACTGTATAGCAGGTTAAAATCCCGGTCAGAAAAGATCATGATTTTCTAACACGTTGAAGCAATTCAGTCGTATGAAAACCTATCTGTGTAATTTCTATTTATCATTACCAAATCCACCGGATTCTGAACCTGATTATATCTGACGGAATACTGATCCAATTTACACTGATAATGTGTATGAATGAACTCTACAGCACACATCACTTTTTGTTCACTTACTTTAAACTGTGGTGCTTTTTTTAATTTTAGATTCTAATAAGAACATATGTACATCCCTAATACGTTTACGGTGCTACCGTTGAGGCAAGCGCCACCAGTGTTTACATTGATGTATAGATTTATCCATGACAGGCACGTAGAAGCAGAAAATTCCGACTTTATCCAGACGTGTATGGACAGCTGTCGAAACATCTTAACATTCCGTGACACAACTTTAGACATTTTGATCTGCCTCTTCATTTAATGTGGGAAATGTAACGTAGTTGATGTTAACAATGCATTATGATGTCATATTTAGCTTTGTCAACAACAACAAAACGTAGGAGGTGTCAAGCAAAATAGATCCATCTCCAACTAAGCGTGTTCAATATAACTGATTCTGAACAGAATAAAATTCAATGATATAGTTGTTACTGTTATGATGTTTTTTTTTCAACATGAGCATTTGAATAGTTTGGGTTTCCCCAAATGTATTGGTAGAAAACAATCCACTTGTATCCAAAAGGAATTTTTTATATTGATGTCATAGATGTTTACATTTTTTGCCTAATCATGCAATGTTTGAAAGAAAAGTACTGACGTAGCTGCCACACATAGTCAATATTCATTTATTATTGAATTATGAAAGAATTGGTATATCGTATTTCATGTTGCTAATGTTTTTACTCCGGAAATAGAAAGTTAAGTTGATACTGAAATATTTTGCATTTTAACATCAGTCTGTAGCAGCTTGAAGTCAGCTAGATATTTAAATTCATTTAACAGTGTGTAATTCTGTAATGTTTTCGATGTGTTGGAAAGCAGACGTATTACAGTGAATTCTAGCAGGCGTATCACAGTGAAGTCTAGCAGACGTATTACAGTGAAGTCTAGCAGACGTATCACAGTGACGTCTACCAGACATATCACAGCGACGTCTAGCAGGCGTATTACAGCGACGTCTAGCAGACGTATTACAGTGAATTATAGCAGACGTATCAAAGCGACGTCTAGCAGACGTATCACAGCGACGTCTAGCAGACGTATTACAGTGAATTCTAGCAGGCGTATCACAGCGACGTCTAGCAGACGTATTACAGCGACATCTAGCAGACGTATCACAGTGACGTCTAGCAGACGTATTACAGTGAAGTCTAGCAGACGTATCACAGCGATGTCTAGCAGACGTCATGTGACTCAAACAAAGAACATGAGGGTAAACAATGTAGCCCAAACTTTGAATTAATAATGAATTCTCTCTTATGCATGTGTTATCATTAGAGCTGGCTGTGCTCACTATAATACCTATCTATTCTTGTTTAATGTGTGCGTCAGTGTAACTGTCCCTAATTATCACCTGTTGTCATTTTGAATCAACAATGGGGGATTGCGAGGAAGGCACTCACTGTGGTTGATAGTATTGATTTGGAATTAACTTTCACCTTAAGAAAAAATGTCAGACTAAGAAAAACTTTATCCTAGAAATATATTTTAAATATATACATGTATTTTGAACAGAAATGCAGTGGCTGTAGAAGATATTGTATCTCAGTGCAGATAATGGTAATGCTTCAATTTATCTTCATAGATTTTAAACACTTATTCACTGGATGTTGAATTTGCAGAACTTTAATTTCCACGAATGTAGCAGAAAATTTCCTCCACGACTTATTTCCCTGCTATACAGTATCTCCTCGTGATCATAACCTTTGACCCATAGCTTCTTTTTCTGAACATTGTCCATTTATAAACTAAACATAAACTCCAAAAGTTGAAAAATACTGCAAATATTAATTCACCAAAAAAAGTCTATCATAATGGCAAAGACAGACCAATGGACAGTGATAATTCTAGGGTTCCCATAACTTTGATGCAGGACTCTAATAATAATGAAACATGCAGCTTTTACTTCATACAATTGTTTTTATTGTTTTTCACCATAATTGTTTTTCCTGAATTACATTGTGTATAAACTCAGAAAACTGGACTATCTTTTACAATTCAATAAAAAGAAAAACAAAATGTGATACCTTGGTGGTGCCCAGTCATGCTTGGTGGCATCCAGAAGTGTCCCTACATAAGTTTTGCCTCTCCAGGTAACATTTACAACTAATACACCTGAAACAATTATAAATAAATTTGTTAATAAAAAGAATATCAAAACATCATGGTATATATATCATTATATCCAAGTATTATTTCAGAGTTTCATTATCTAATGATAAGGGGCATAACTTCTGTTCAAATTTTTTTTAATCTAAACTAAAATTATAGATGGCAAAGGAACAATCATTTTCAAAGCTTCAGTTAAATTGCTATTCTAAAGTAACAAGATGTATTTGTAAAATATCTATGCCCCCCCCCCCCCCCCCCCCCCATTGGTGCAAAATTAAAAAGAGTTAAACACATGCATCACAGTAGTGTAAAACCATTTCAAAATATTGAGCAGACAATATCTTCCTATGTCCAAAGTGGATTGACTATGTGACCTAAAAATCAATAGGGGTCATCTACTCCTTAAAATGTACCAGTGTACCAAGTTTGATGCCTGTGAAGCAAAGGGTTCTCAAGATATTGAGTAGACAGTATATTCCTATGTCCAGTTTGACCCTTGACCTTTGACCATGTGACCTCAAAATGAATAATTACATTTCGTATGGGAAATTGTTTTCATTTTACTTATAAAAACATAAATTTAGTTTTCATTTTTATTTTTGAAAAAAAAAAAATTGTAGCAAATGCCGTTAAATTTAAAAAGCATCAAAACTGATATCTGAGTAGCGGCCTGTGTCTGATGGTATTTCAGATTCTCGTGGACATAACTCAATATATATATAGTAGCATAGATTGAATGGACATAAAATCCATTAATTTAAAACTGCATGAAAAGGGCTTAGAACAGAAATATTGTGATAAAATAAAGGGGCATAAAATGGCACTATTATTTCCATTTCAAACATGTGCCTGCTTGCGCCTAATTTTAGGCACATTTATTTGCTATCAAGTATTTCTTCAATAGAGTTCTTTTATCAAAAAATAAAATAAATAAATGATCTGTATTTAGTATCAATAACAGTTCTATCTATAAATCTTTATTAATGTGCATATAAATATTAAATCACAGGCGGTGCTTCCTATAGATTCAGCTAGTTTAATGAAGTTTGACAAATGGCTTTCATGACATACTCAGTGTCATACAGTCTAATGAAAAAATTGTGTCACAATCATTTTTGTTTCATTTTTCTTAAATTCACAGGGTCGAATAAAGCCCTTTATGGGGAACTTTCTTCACTAAAGGTACATTAAACAATTTATGGAAAAGGGTATACATCTTAAATACACAATACATACTGTATATTATCATATGAATCCTGTATTACAGCCAGGTACAAAATTTTCATTCTCGTGATAAAAGCTTACAAATGCATACTGACCATTTTCTGTCTCCTGCCACACAATGCCATCCAGATTGACGTGGGTGCCTGGTTCACACGGTCCCAAACAATCTGGTTCTGTCTCCGTGGCAACAGAACATGTATCCGTGCCAACACACTGATCGGAGACACCATCACTACTTCCTTCTCCCTGTAAAGATTCCATAAAGTATCTACAACCAGTGCCGAGCTATAAGTATAGCCTGTTTATCACATTATCTATTAATACAGATAGTCCGGACTCTGAAGACTTATCATAACAAGACGTTCATGGGCCACATCGCTCACCTTAGTATGGCCCTGCTGTCATTCAGCTGTTGGGATTCTTAAAAAAGATATTTATCAGTCTTTATTCCCATGAAACATTTTTACTCCATATTGTGACCCCAACCTTGCCCCAAAGGGTCTAGACAAAACCAGTAACTAGTAACAAGGTCAAATATCTTGGTATGAAATGTAAGGTCTTGCCATAAGGAGTCTATATACATCATGTGAAAGCCCTACCTTAAACAATTTAGAAGATTTTGCTTAGGTTAATATTTTCATCTTTTTTTCCAGAACCACAATTTGAACAAACTTGAATCTACACTATGTATGACCTTTCACTTAAACAACTTGAATCCTCTTTGCCTAAGGATGATTTGTGCCAAGTTTGATTGAAATTGGTCCAGTGGTTCTGGAGAAAAAGATGAAATTGTGAAAAGGTAATGACAACAGTCGCCAGATAAATTTCAATCAGAAAAGCTCACTTCAGCCTTTGACTCAGGTGAGCTCAAAATGGAAAGTATTACCATATACAATAAAACACCATGACAAAAATTCACTTATTTTAGTGATTTTATCTTCGGATTAAATCAAAGATTTACACTTAAAAAGAGTTCTCAATGAACAGGTGTCATTTGCAATGACATTGCACAAGGATGTTACCTTTTCACTGTGATAAAGATACCCATGATGCTTCATACAAAACTTGAGACATAAAGCTCTGATAATCTGTATGCAAGTGTGACTTCACCCCAACAGACAGTTGCCACACAAAGTAATCCGTCTGTATGCATCTGCCAAGGATAGCCGACAACACAGAATATACCGTTACCGAGACGTTTTAACTGTTACCAAGCCTTACCCTTTCTTTTTCTCCTTTTCCCTTGCTTTTCACTGGAATACTAATGCCATCTTCCACTTTGGCATTGAACTCGTAGGGGTCAGCCGTTTCTCCGAGCTTTGGTTCTAGGGACACCTGTGAGAAAGCATTGTCCAGTGACGCACTGACCGAGGCCAAACCCGTGTTTCCCCCATCGCTAGATTTACCTCCCTTGGACTCTTTTCCTCTGTCCTTTTTATGAATGGCTTTGACTTTGGGTGATTTCTCACCAGTAGTGTTTGATTTACCCGAGCCACCATTGGCTGTGCTTCCGCTCGATCCTCCCTCTTTTTCACTCTGCGAGTTTTTCTGATCGCTGGCTTTCTGGGAGTCATTTTTACTTTCATTTTTCATGGCTGCCGAGTTTTTGTTTGTGCGTTTGGTGATTTTCATTCTCAAGCCTTTATCAACTGTGGCTTGGTGCTCCGCACTCATTGTTCTCGTCGGGAGTTAACGTCCCAAAGAAGCCTGGCTATAACTGTGCCTGTAAAGTTTCTCATCCATCTAGGATCAGCTCGGTTTCCACTACCCAAGTTACACCTACAAAAGAAAAACATGGATTTTCTGTTAACAACACTTGCGTCACTGGATGTAAAATTTTTTACATTTAATGTCACAATACGAAGCTGGTGTAAATTGATGGGGAACAAGTCGAGTTTACTCCAACGTACAGGTCAAAACAGCAAACTATGAATCATGTCAACATATAATGTTACATCAAATCTTAAAATAAGTTACCTCCACTTCAAACTATTATCTATATATCATATCTGTATGTTAGATGTTATCAAGAATTATGTACTCTATAACAACAATCAGAGTTGTCTGTTCCTTATTTAGCATTGTAACATATGATACAAACGACTGGGTCCAAAATTAATAAAGGAAGATTTTAATGTGCATTGATAATGTATGGCATCAATATCACATCACAAACCATTTCCTTCAAACAGATATTGATTTGTACATGTGTAAATTAAGCACTGTGTTTCATTTCAGGCTCCTAGCACATTGTGTATTTCACATTCTGATAATTGTGTAGTATAAGGGTATAAAAACATTGTGTATTTCACATTCTGATTATTGTGTAGTATAAGGGTATAAAAACATTGTGTATTTCACATTCTGATTATTGTGTAGTATAAGGGTATAAAAACATTGTGTATTTCACATTCTGATAATTCTGTAGTATAAGGGTATAAAAACATTGTGTATTTTCACATTCTGATAATTGTGTAGTATAAGGGAATAAAAACATTGTGTATTTCACATTCTGATAATTGTGTAGTATAAGGGTATAAAAACATTGTGTATTTTCACATTCTGATAATTGTGTATTATAAGGGTATAAAAACATTGTGTATTTCACATTCTGATAATTGTGTAGTATAAGGGTATAAAAACATTGTGTATTTCACATTCTGATAATTGTGAATTATAAGGGTATAAAAACATTGTGTATTTCACATTCTGATTATTGTGTATTATAAGGGTATAAAAACATTGTGTATTTCACATTCTGATTATTGTGTATTATAAGGGTATAAAAACATTGTGTATTTCACATTCTGATTATTGTGTAGTATAAGGGAATAAAAACATTGTGTATTTCACATTCTGATTATTGTGTATTATAAGGGTATAAAAACATTGTGTATTTCACATTCTGATTATTGTGTAGTACAAGGGTATAAAAACATTGTGTATTTCACATTCTGATTATTGTGTAGTATAAGGGTATAAAAACATTGTGTATTTCACATTCTGATTATTGTGTAGTATAAGGGTATAAAAACATTGTGTATTTCACATTCTGATTATTGTGTAGTAAAAGGGTATAAAAACATTGTGTATTTCACATTCTGATTATTGTGTACTATAAGGGTATAAAAAACATTGTGTATTTTCACATTCTGATAATTGTGTAGTATAAGGGTATAAAAACATTGTGTATTTCACATTCTGATTATTGTGTAGTATAAGGGTATAAAAACATTGTGTATTTCACATTCTGTAGTATAAGGGTATAAAAACATTGTGTATTTCACATTCTGATAATTGTGTATTATAAGGGTATAAAAACATTGAGTATTTCACATTCTGATAATTCTGTAGTATAAGGGTATAAAAACATTGTGTATTTCACATTCTGATTATTGTGTAGTATAAGGGTATAAAAACATTGTGTATTTCACATTCTGATAATTCTGTAGTATAAGGGTATAAAAACATTGTGTATTTTCACATTCTGATAATTGTGTAGTATAAGGGAATAAAAACATTGTGTATTTCACATTCTGATAATTGTGTAGTATAAGGGTATAAAAACATTGTGTATTTTCACATTCTGATAATTGTGTATTATAAGGGTATAAAAACATTGTGTATTTCACATTCTGATAATTGTGTAGTATAAGGGTATAAAAACATTGTGTATTTCACATTCTGATAATTGTGAATTATAAGGGTATAAAAACATTGTGTATTTCACATTCTGATTATTGTGTATTATAAGGGTATAAAAACATTGTGTATTTCACATTCTGATTATTGTGTATTATAAGGGTATAAAAACATTGTGTATTTCACATTCTGATTATTGTGTAGTATAAGGGAATAAAAACATTGTGTATTTCACATTCTGATTATTGTGTATTATAAGGGTATAAAAACATTGTGTATTTCACATTCTGATTATTGTGTAGTACAAGGGTATAAAAACATTGTGTATTTCACATTCTGATTATTGTGTAGTATAAGGGTATAAAAACATTGTGTATTTCACATTCTGATTATTGTGTAGTATAAGGGTATAAAAACATTGTGTATTTCACATTCTGATTATTGTGTAGTAAAAGGGTATAAAAACATTGTGTATTTCACATTCTGATTATTGTGTACTATAAGGGTATAAAAAACATTGTGTATTTTCACATTCTGATAATTGTGTAGTATAAGGGTATAAAAACATTGTGTATTTCACATTCTGATTATTGTGTAGTATAAGGGTATAAAAACATTGTGTATTTCACATTCTGTAGTATAAGGGTATAAAAACATTGTGTATTTCACATTCTGATAATTGTGTATTATAAGGGTATAAAAACATTGAGTATTTCACATTCTGATAATTCTGTAGTATAAGGGTATAAAAACATTGTGTATTTCACATTCTGATTATTGTGTAGTATAAGGGTATAAAAACATTGTGTATTTCACATTCTGATTATTGTGTAGTATAAGGGTATAAAAACATTGTGTATTTCACATTCTGATTATTGTGTAGTATAAGGGTATAAAAACATTGTGTATTTCACATTCTGTAGTATAAGGGTATAAAAACATTGTGTATTTCACATTCTGATAATTGTGTATTATAAGGGTATAAAAACATTGTGTATTTCACATTCTGATTATTGTGTAGTATAAGGGTATAAAAACTGTGTGTATTTCACATTCTGTAGTATAAGGGTATAAAAACATTGTGTATTTCACATTCTGATAATTGTGTATTATAAGGGTATAAAAACATTGTGTATTTCACATTCTGATTATTGTGTACTATAAGGGTATAAAAACATTGTGTATTTCACATTCTGATTATTGTGTAGTATAAGGGTATAAAAACATTGTGTATTTCACATTCTGTAGTATAAGGGTATAAAAACATTGTGTATTTCACATTCTGATAATTGTGTATTATAAGGGTATAAAAACATTGAGTATTTCACATTCTGATAATTCTGTAGTATAAGGGTATAAAAACATTGTGTATTTCACATTCTGATTATTGTGTAGTATAAGGGTATAAAAACATTGTGTATTTCACATTCTGATAATTGTGTAGTATAAGGGTATAAAAACATTGTGTATTTCACATTCTGATTATTGTGTAGTATAAGGGTATAAAAACATTGTGTATTTCACATTCTGTAGTATAAGGGTATAAAAACATTGTGTATTTCACATTCTGATAATTGTGTATTATAAGGGTATAAAAACATTGTGTATTTCACATTCTGATTATTGTGTACTATAAGGGTATAAAAACATTGTGTATTTCACATTCTGATTATTGTGTATTATAAGGGTATAAAAACATTGTGTATTTCAGTGTGTATTTCGAGGATATAAAAAAGATGGAAGCATGGACAAATTTGCTGAAATTAATCCACACTTGTTTTTATATCCCTCATAATACAAAATAACCTCGTTGAATACATGGTAATTTGCATGTCAGAATTTTATGAGAACAAAAACCAAATAAATGATAAACGTATAAGTAAAACGAAATATTGAAACAAAATTAAATATCAGCACGGAAGAAATGTCAAACAAGTAGTAAATATGGGTATTAAAAGTTTACTTTAATACCCACTGTCTATCACATCGTTGCTTTAATGAGATCGTTTAACCTGAAGATGTAGTTGAACATGCACGTACTAATACCAGTTTGTCCAAACAGTACATCTGCCACATGTGTACACAGTACAAAGTTAAAAATTTACTACGATTACAGAAATCAGCTGTTCATCATACAATTACATGCGCAGGCAAACACGTCCTGTAGACGAGGAAATAACAGAATGATTAGTTGATTATTCCACACAAACTACAGGGACAATCTGTACAATCACCTTGTAAGTATAACCCACAGGGGTTATATATACCTGAGCATAGAAAATCTGATAACATCATATTACATCAGATTAGCAGCAACTCAGAGAGAACCTGGATTTAATCCTAAAGGTGCAAGAACAAGACCTCACAGCAGACAACATCTATTATCTGTGTCTTAATAAAGCGGGCGCTGTCTAACTGTATGGAATTTAATGTGTTTCCTAGAGCAGAGGCAGACTGTGCAGTCCTGGTTTCCTTCCTTGGTCCTTAAGCTGCATTTACAATCATTTAACACAGAAAAATCAATGTCTTATCAGCCTCAGAATAATACAGGTACTGAATACTTAAAGAGGCTACTGAATAACTAGGCACTCTTGCTGTCAAGTCATGTGTACGTGATTTAGCGTAGTGAAAATTTAGCGTACACAGTAGGTCAAGGAATGCTTACTAGCAAAGCTATATACATAAAACTATCACATTTACATTTTGGCATTAGTTAAATATTAACATACTTATGATCGTGTAAAATGTTACAAGTGAAAGTATAACTGACATTTTTTCAAGTTTTTATATCCTTGTGACGCTATCTATTTGTACTCTAAAACATGTCTCTTTGTCCGTTTCTGTTTTTCTTTCATTCACAATTTTTTTATATTTTGAGATAGAAAGGTGTGTATAATTTAGACACTGTTAAATCTACACAGTAAATTCAAGAGAAACTTCTGTAAATATTTATATTGAAATTTAAAACTAAATTTACTTTGCCAAAGCAAGTAGTTTCAATGGTGTTTTTTTTTTTAAATTCATATTGAAATAAAAAATAATCTTTTATATCTCCAAGGCATACGATGATCACAGTTGTCATGAGATAAATGTCATAAGGAAAATGAAGATGAGATAACATTTAATATATTTCATAACTGGAGGTAACCTCCTAAACCATGTTTCCAGGTAACTTAATACTTGAATATTAGGCTTGTACGGAGTACACGAATGTTAGTACTAAGCAAACAGCAAAGTAGCCGCATAACTACACAAGAATTACAACCCCGTACATTTCATTTACTCATGTACAAGTGCCACATAAAAATACTCTGTGTTAACATTTTATCTTTCTTACACATCGTTGTTAATGAAAACACAACTTACTATATATGATATACAAAGAATGTTACAATGAACCCAAACACTATCCTTAGCCTATAGCAATGTTGTCCACTTGTTTCCTTTCAATTTTTCAATCAGGACACATCTTAGACTGCTTTTCCTACATTTAACCAAATAACATGCAACTTCATTGAACCCAAGGTTAGTTCCTGGGTGTGAAATGTACTAAGTAGGTATCACACCATACTTCTAGTCAATAAAATGACTATGTAACCAATGTACTCCACTAGTGGCCACATACAGATCATATGAGGTTTTATAATAATTCAAATTGCTGACAGGTATTTTTGTTTTTTGCTTGCATTACAATGAAAACTCATGACATCAGGCACTGACTGTGTATCGAATTTCTACTGAGAGGGTATAAGCAATACCCTCGTATTATGTGACCGACATAAACCAATCAATAGTCAACATCTCACTAAAAAAACCATCAGAGGTGGGTAAAGTATATCAGGTAATGCTCCAGAAACTTATATGACCATACCCTAAAACAGATGTTTGTGAAACACTGATATAAGACCCAAGTCTAAGATCAAGGTCATGAGGACAAAAATTTTGACCAGTAGGAAAAGAAAGGTCTTAATTAAATTATCACAAGGAGTAGACATGTGACCTAGAACTAACCATTCAAAAGTTAGGCCCAAGGTTAAAGTTATTGCAGACATACAGACAGACCAAAAATTATTTGCCCCAGAATATCCAGTTACAGAGGGCATACAATAGTCTAGATGCCCTGTTTTTGCTTACAGCCCTCAAGATCATGAGTTAGCATATCAACATGACAGCCCAACAGTATGTCTACACATTTTAAACATTAATTAGATTGTTTACAATCTGTGTTTATCTAGTGATTGTATTAGTTTAAATACTTCCTATATTATATATTATGTGTGTGGCAGGTATATGACAGAGTTAAAATGTGTGCAATAATATTAATCATTAAGTATGACTGTGCATACATCTGTTGACATCTGCTCGTACTATGTATGGGATAGAAATTAATATAGTTTGTGACCGTGGGTTATTGTGACAAAGAAATGTAGTTTTTATGAGAGAGAGAGAGAGAGATATGAAGAATTATTTCAAAATTCAAGTCATGAATTAATATTTTTGAGTCATTAATTCCTACCACATTATTCTGTGTCTTCTTAATGAGCACACCGCCACAATCTATTTTAAATTATATTACGACTCATATGTCAATGATAGATTAAAAAATATAATACATGTACATGACAATTGTATGCAAACTGTCATATATATATCTGAAGAATATTCTATCAAAGATAAGTCATATTCATGTTAAAAACAGAGAAGGAAAACTGCTAACTTTATACAAGGGGATGTAAAATTATCAACTTTTACATCTGGCGATAACTCGAGACCTGCCTTTAATGACCTTGTTCCTGTCAATGTGAAATGAAAACTTACACAGGGTTATATCAATCTGTTTAACACCCCCCCCCCCCCCCCCCCCCATTTTGGGGAGCTAACATGGATTCGTGCTCCCCTGATTTGTCATACACATTTAATACTAAATTTATTTACAACACTTTTGAGAGAGAAAGAGAAAGACAGAGGGAAAGAGAGAAGGAATAACTATTTCAGAGCAATGTTTTTGCCGAATCCTGAAAATTTTATTCCTTGTGCAGGCATGATTAATATTGAACAAATCATAATTAAAATCATTTGCATAAATTCATGTAATTTTAGTTCACATGCAGGCCTTTTTAATTATGGCACCAGAAATCTGTTGTTAGTTCCATAGAAGAATTAATTGACAATCTTCTTCTCATTTTCTTTAAACATATATATATATATTCATTAATAATTCATGGATTTAATGTCCTGACTTACTAGGATAATTATGAATATTGAACTAAATCTCTCACCCCAAAAACTGGGGGACAGGATATATCAATGCAATAGGAAAATGACAAAAAGTTTCTCTTACATAGTCACTTTAAGAGCACAACACCTGCAATCAAATGTGAAATACAGCTAACAGCCTACGCTTGGCTGCCAAACACGCAAATAATTATCTAGGATATAAGTTATAAAGCGGTGCTCCGTCCTGAATGCTTCTTGTTCACAGTGTAAATTATAGCGTAACTTTTTAAAGATTAAATACCACCTTTTTAAAAGCTGAGTATTCCACGCTAATGTACAGTACCTGGTCATGGTTAGGCGACCCTGGCATGCAACACATTCTTTCGTGAAGGATGAGTAATTCAGTATTTAAACATGATAGTGAATGCATAGTTTGTTTTTATGTGAGTAACTATCTTTATTTTTAGTTCATCTTCCATTAAACAATCAGCAATTTTTTCAGCATAATCACAGAAAAATCCTAGTTTTCCTTTAAGCAAAACTGGGTTTCTATTGAATGGCCGCAATGCTGACTTGTACCACAACGCACTCCGTTACCTGACGAATTCTCCACAACTTTACATTCGCTTGGCCTAATATAAAAACACTTGATAGGCTAATTTTATGCCAATTGCATTTATAGACAGGGTCTAAATATTCCCAACATGGTACTACCCTTCCGTGAGTCTCGAATATCTCTCTGTTTTATACATTTCTGCGTTGTGAACATGAACAGCTATCGGACGTGCAATGTGCACTCTTAACACTTCACACACCGATATGGCCGGGAAACGTTCGACCATTCC
This sequence comes from Ostrea edulis, assembly GCF_947568905.1. NCBI lineage: Eukaryota > Metazoa > Mollusca > Bivalvia > Ostreida > Ostreidae > Ostrea > Ostrea edulis. Next base: position 84,532,222 of record NC_079168.1, on the reverse strand, counting down.
GAGTTCTTTACCGAAATTACACATATATACAGCCAATTTTCAAAATATACTTACTGTTTTTAGGAAGATAAAGGATGTCCCTTATTAGAAATGAGTTGGATTTAATCCAAAATTGATCTACATTTCGACAGATGACAATTCTTAACCAGGCCTTCTTTGTTCGTCTCTAGTCCTACTGTCTAAACTAGAGTGTAAGGTTCAGCGTGCTGAATGGCTGAGAGGAATTTTCCTCAGCCAATCAAATCACGAATTTTGTGTTCAGAGCTATTAAGGCGATTGTATATTTATTTTTCGTTTATCAATGTTTATCGCTACTGGGCACTTTTTAAAAAATACAAGAAATTAATTATTACAGTTTTTTTTTATATGATGTAATAAAAAGACGTACTCTATCATGAAGTTAACTATAAAGTTAGTGTGTTATTATCGAAATAAAAGGATTATTGGTTTCAAGATGTATAAAATAGCAAGATTTATATAGATTTACATAGGCCTATTGCATATATATATTTAGTAATCTTAGATCTTCACTTGCTCCTAATCCTACCGGTATACATACACTGATGTGCCGCATGTGATACAGTGATATATAGCGAATAAAGATCTCCCTATAAATATATTGATTTTAACATTCACCCCGGGGCTTTGTTTGTGGCTAAAGTGGACGTCGCAGTATTATTGATAACAACCCCAAAAATAAACAGGAAATATTTGGGTTACTCCACATTGTCTACTCTAAAATTACGAGAAATGCGTTTTTGTGAATCCTTTCTGGATTCTAGAAATTAACATGGATTAATTTATGCACTGTACATAGAACTACGTCGGAACTCCATGGCGAAAAATTCAGTACTATTTCAGGATGTGTGTGATCCCCCCCCCCCCCCCCCCCCTATCAAGCTTATTGTTTGAAGGTCCAAGCTATTTGATAACGCGTACGTGTTGTGAGCTTGGGGGCGGGGGTGGGAGTGGGGGTGACTGTCCCTGAAGCTCACCTATATGGTTTGATAAAGGCTATATATATACCTATTTATACCCAGTGATAATACTCCGATTGTATCCATGTTGCCCGGTCCTTCAGAAACACCAGAGTCAACTTTCACTCGAAAAATAGTTAAATATTACCAGTATATGGAGCATGTAGGATATTTAGGGCATAAAAAAAAAAAAAAGAATTATTATTATTATTACCCTTGGTCTGTTTTTAAATCATGTTTAATATATATATATAGGCCTATTCCTAGATCAAACTTCTCGTAAATCCAGAAATGTGCATCTCTGAACTCTGGTTTATATTCTAGATCTAGGCAGAAATAGGAGAGGGGGTCAAATGAAGGAGACCGGTTTCAGTAGCTTCATTGCAAGTTTACGTTTCGCTATCAATGAATTGAAGCAATATATCAACCCGATGTTTTTAATGATATTCGAGCTTAAGAACTGTGAGCTGTTCTAAGTACACATGGATTTATAGATATTGAAAATGAATTATGAAGATTGCATTATGTACGTTCATTGCCTGTGGTTTTCACAAGAAATTGCTGCTTGATTTACCATATTGATTACATCATTGGATAGGTAAATAATGTTAGGAATATACAAAGAATAGCAATGTTATGGTTTTTATTTGACTAAAATACAAGACTTATATTGGAAATGAAATGAAGTAGAATTGTGAATATGGTCACATTAATCGCTATACCGATATTATAATCAGATTGATGGTTAGGAAAATACAGGATCTCTCGTGGTTTGTGGTTTGATATGATTTATATTCAACGAGTTGTACATTTTCTATCCCCGAGCCTTGGCGAGGAGGGGATAGAAAACACACGAGTTTTATCACATGTTACCCCCCTCCCCCCACCTCCCAACCCCAATTATTCATTTATGTTAGTTTATTGTTGAGAATTTCACTTCCTGATATTTCGTATAAAAAAACTGTACGTAAAATTTACGTTTGTTTGTGACGTCACAAACGGCGTAGGAAAACATATAGTGTAATTTTTTAATTAAAAGTTATGTAATCAGTGATTACCATTGAATAAAGGAGTAAACATGTGATAAATGTCCATGTAGTTATCAAACAATATGTTAGTCTTTGTCCTTTTTAAAGTGTATGATGGGAAAAGGTTTTGAAATTTTGCAGTGCTGTAATAATTGATATCGTCCACTCAATGCATAGAGGTTTAGACAATTAAGTGATTTTTTAAATATCCTAATTGTGACTCCATCCACAGATTATAACTTTGACCAGCTTATAGCAAGTCACGCTAGTGCTCTTTTGTTTAGAGGTAATGCATTCCCTTTAATTCTTATAACAGGCACGAGTCCATGTGCCTCGCAGTGACTGGTCGACGAGTGTGGAACCGGAATCTTAATTATTCTTTGAGCCACCTACATTTAGGGAATTCAAACAAAACACTACATACTGGCCGACTTCCTTTCCAACCATAAATGCTGGAAAAATATATACATGTATCAGTAACTTAAGGGGGTACCTGGGTTATACATGTAGAACGACTCTCGGCTTCATTATCTAGCCACTTTACATGTAACGGCCGATCGGTAGATTGATTTTTATATTGTTTAACATCCCTCTCGAGAATATTTCACTCATATGGAGACGTCACCATAGACAGTGAAGGCTGCAAAATATAGGCTTATGTTCGGTGCTTACAGCCTTTGAGCAGGGATGATCGAATCTTCATCGTGCCACATCTGCTGTGACACGGGCCTCGGTCTCTTACGACAAGCAAGGGGTACTAAGGACCTATTCTAAACCAGATCCCGATCGGTAGATTTCGCAGGGAGTTTAATATTTCTATCATAATCGGCTTTCGTATTTTATAGCTGCATCAGGAGAAAATTGCTGCATCAGGAGAAAATTGCTACATCAGAAAAAATTGTTTTGACACTGGTTTTACAGGAATTCATAGAAACAGGAAATGATTAGTTAACCATTAGATTTTCAAAGAGCGCTATCGCCGTACTGACCATAAATTTTACACACGTCATTGATACCGAGGGACGGAGCAAGGCGATGTCAAAATGAATGATACAGAACATGTGGTATCGTCTGCTGTTTTATGATTAGAGCGTGCCCTCGTCAAGCAACCTACAATATTTTTGCATGTCTGCTTCCAAGTGTCATTTTCAAAATAAGTTCCCCTCCCTCATTCTTTAACCCCCAAGTTATTTTTTTTTAATCCAGCCCCTATCAAACTAATAGCAGTGAATCGGTACTAGTACTAGTAGTCATGCCATGATTATGAATTTGGACCACGGTGAGTTTTGGTTTACACAACACAAAGCACGATATTTGGCAACTGGCGTGGAACTTTCCACTCTACTAGTGTACGTTATGATGGGCACCTCGGACTGCGAGAAATGGAATTAACACCCAATCATAATTACAGTGCGCCCTTAACGACAGCTTCTCATGACAAGCTAGACTTTTTACTCTTCAATAAAAACTAAACTTCCTTAAACATCTCTCATAAGAACCTACTTGTAAATATTATCTCTGGAAAACACAATCTCTGCAGAAGAAATTTAAACCAAGATTATGATTGCTTAATTTCTATGGGGAAAGTGCGACCGATCACATCTAAGAAAATTAGGAAATTTTGTTCACTCATTATTGATTGAAACAGAATGGTATTTTATAAACCATTGATACCTCGTCGTGTATGTCCTTCCTCTATCTATTGCAAATGGATAGACTTCGATTTTAATATGACGATATATTTAATGACCAATTATACCGTGGAGCTGACCCAATAAGAGAAGTGAATGATCCGGAAGGTTTTTAATGTGTTACTATTTAAAGAATATTTAATATACAGGAATCAAAACGTACACTCTGAAAGATATACATGTACTGTAAAGTGATATATATCTTAGCCGTGACTGCAAGTTAGTAATGGTGTTTAAGTAAAATACATGTAACGTTAGTGAGCTGGCTGTGTATCAATTACTACAGTGACGTCAACAAATTTAAATGATAATAAAAGTAGAATTATGTAACGTGGAGAACTCGAATGAGTAATCTGACAAATGATGTCACTACGGATTTCGATATTCAACATCAAACACAATATGATACGTAGGCATCAATTTCACCTGGAAACATGTTTTGCAAAATACGATTTCAATCCTGTACTTAATCCTGTCTCTGTGCAATAAATACAGTTACAAACACTCTTCGTATTATGACGTAAAATGCCATTGGTCGATTGAATCAACCGATGATGGTATTATGTATTCATACGATTGGAAATCGCTGCTTGATTTGTACCAGCGTCTTAATAAAGTCGCTAATTAACAGGCCGTGATTAGTAGTAAACGATAGTTTAAATACCGTGAATGACAAATTGTTCATTGTAGATTATCCCTCTAAACAGTCGTATACTACATATGTATAGGTCAAGATCACCGGATCACATTTGAGTTTTGGCAATAAAATGTCGTTCCATGGAATCTATTGTTTCACATAATTAAGAAACGGTTTTCGAGCGATACTTCAAATAATATTAGTTTTCGAGCGATACTTCAAATATTATTTGAGCTATTTACAATGTAGCAATAAAACTTCACCTGTTGAAAGAGTCCCTCGCCTATCGTGGCATATTTCTAACCCCTACATGCAAGATATTTTGTGTCAACATGCAAGATAATTTATGTCAATATGCAAGATAATTATATGTTGACCATATAGGGGCTTGTTTTCCGGATTGTGGAAAATATAAAAAATATGAATCCTCTTTAAAATCACCTTTAAAGCAGTTTTGATCTTTGGTAATTGATACATCGTTTAAATTACCCCGTGTTGATATGATAATACTTGTAGGGGGTGTAATTTAAACGATGTGTTAATTACCAAAATGTGTCGGTATCTTCATCAAAACGACTTCAGTGGTGATTTAAAGAGGATTCATAAGATCTGTTGTTGTTTTTTTATTTTCCACAACCCGTAAGACAAGCCCCTGTGATGTTGACATGCACGTTACTTTTATAATGTTAGTATTGGTAAATTTACTTACTATCTCCAGTATCTGTCATCGTGCATGCGAGATGCAATTAATTAACATAATCATGCTGACATGCGACTTATCTACGTGAACATGCCAAATAATTATGTTGCGAGTCGATTAACATGCAACATATTAATGACATGCGACTTATACTTACGTGGACATGCAAAATATCTATGTCAACATACGAGGTAATATTATGTTGAGATCAAATTGGCCGATTATCATTTGATCATAACGTATCGCATTAAGTCGCATGTCAAAATAATTATCTTGCATGCTGACATAAATAAGTCGCATGTCAAAATAATTATCTTGCATGCTGACATAAATAAGTCGCATATGTCCACAATACTCGCATGTTAACATAAATAAGTCGCATGTCGACATAAATGAATAACATGTCAACATAGATAAATTGCATCTTACATATACGATGACCGACACTAGCCCTAATAAGTAAGTTTACCAGCGTTAAAATCAGATTCTCTATAAAGATACGTAACTTGCATGCTCACAAGTTGATATAATTTATTTCTGCTTGTAGCTGGTGAGACAGAAATATGCCAACATACCCTGCCTTTACGATTGTTTGTTCTACGTCCCATTGAGAATTTTTTTTTTCACTCATATTGACACGTCAGCAGTTGTAGACGAAGTACCACAAATTTAGACCTATGCTTAGTGCTGTCCAGGACCGTAACAGTGGGGGTTCTTTAACGTGCCAACGCCTGCCGCCACACAGGATCTCCGTCCGAAAGACCCGTGATTCTTACTTCTAAAGTTAAAACGCCGAGCGTTTGTTGTTTTAGGTTTGAAATAAAGTAGCATCAGTGAACTTTAAGGAGACCCTATACACTAACCGAAAATGTTTTTTTTAGTTGGGGGGGGGGGGGGGGGTAAATTAACGCTCGACATATCGCTATATAGCGAGATAAGGGACTGCAGATACAGGGGCGGATCCAGGAATTGCGGTTACGGGGGGCACCACTTTGTGAGACAGGGAGTCTGAGGCTCCTGGACTTTACAGATTTTATAGGGCTTGAAACATGTCTCCTATTTAGTCATTTGTACTATTTTCTATCAGTTTTAATAAGGTGAAATTAATAAAATGATGCAAATTTTAAGGGTTTTTGAAAAAAAACTAAGTTCTCCCAATAAATTAATTCAAGAAATCAAAAGATTTTGTCATTTATTTCTCCGGGAGTAGAAGAAATTATTGCTTCTTTTGTCGTCGAGAACACTTTTCTAAACAAGATTTACCTTAAATTTGAAAATTTTCGTGGGGGCGCACGCCGGCTGCGTCCCCCCCCCCCTTAAATCCGCCACTGAGATAGGGTACCCATGCTGGTTTTCGAGTATAAAAACTTTGTAAAATCAGATTTTGCCAAATAGAAGAGGAAAGAAATAAGTCTCCGATAGGTTTCGAAGCCACTATAACAAATATTAAAAACTCTTTAACATTAGGTCTACTGATCTCTGGTTGGTAACTTTAACTCTTGACCAGGGGCGGATCCAGAAAATTCTTAAGGGGGTGCAACATAAAATGGTACTTTTTCCATCCCAAACAAGAAAATTTTACCCCTGTACCCCCTCCTCCAGAATCTACCACTGTAAAATTTTACCCCTGTACCCCCTCCTCCAGAATCTGCCACTGTTGACTACCACTGCGTATATTAGTATGTAGACCTAGTGGCTACTATGCATTTAAAAGTCAAACACTATAAAAACGTGTACAGATCACTCATATCGGCGAAAACTCCTCTGTATTTGCGGTGTGCAATTTATCGAACATCCTTAATATCGCCATTATTATACTCTTCGTACAGAACTCGTCATGTTAGAATGAACAATCCATTGTTTCAAGTTCCCTATTTTTCCTCAAGGTCATTTTGCAATTTTAAGGTCACTCAGAACATATACCTCTTTTGAAAAAAAAAAATACATCATTTCAACAATATATCAATAGTTATTGATCTATTAGACCAAGGTCTCTCAAGGTCATTTTGGAAATGTCAAGGTCACGTAGGACATATATCTTATAAAAAGAAAAAGTGCCTTATTTCGACAGTTTTTTTTGAACTGGTATTGATTATATATCACACTAATAGGGAAATGGCTTTCAGACAAAGGTTACTCAAGGTCATTTTTTAAAGGTCATTGTCACTCAACATACCCCATAAAAAAGAAAGAAACCTTCATTTCAACAGTTATTGATCATTGTGTAAGTCATTTGTCATATGAAGTAGTTCATTGGTTAGATGCGTTTTAGGGAGCATCCATCAGTTTTACTGATATTCTTGTTTTTATAGAAAGCGCCGACATTGCAATGAACTTTTAAATAGACATAACTGCATTAAGTGAAGAAATATTGTAGGGTTAAGTATTCTTTTTGAAGAATTTATCGATGTGTAAACTCTGGACAATTTACTCACAAACTTAACATAAAAGTGGTTGGCACTTTTATTCAGTTTGTGAGTAAAATGTCCAGAGTTTACACATCGATGAATTCTTCAAAAAGAATGTTTGATTCTTATAATTCCAATCCGTCCCCCTGTATTATCAATTTCAAACATTGGAATAGTTTTTCTGCACTATGTTACTTGTTTTCAGTTGCGTATGTATACATAGTGTTTTGGGATTTATTGATGTGTAAATTTTCGTTTAGATTTGTTTTTGTCCAATCAAAATAATTGTATTAAATAACATTGGAATTATTTACATGTAATATAAAGCACAGAAAAATTAACTGTATTTTTGGTTATTGAGAGTGGAAATGGGAAACAGTCACTTGACCTAAAAGAGGATCATATAAGATTAGTGTCACTTCGGTATATAACCAGTTGTACACAGCATTTGAAATATTTTATACAGCAGAAATTATTATATTGGAGTATTAAAATAAACATGATGCCTTATATGTAGAAATATTTACTATACAGCACAGACAAATTCACTGTAGATACATATGGATATTCATAATGTATACCGTTTATCATCTGCACGTATACAGTGAAAACTGCTTAATCTGACACCTGTGCATTTTTTTTCACTGGGCATTCCCCATCTTCCCAAGTCAAGGGTTTCTGATCTGCTCCTCACAAACCCAAGTCAAGGGTTTCTGATCCGCTCCTCACAAACCCAAGTCAAGGGTTTCTGATCCGCTCCTCACAAACCCAAGTCAAGGGTTTCTGATCTGCTCCTCACAAACCCAAGTCAAGGGTTTCTGATCCGCTCCTCACAAACCCAAGTCAAGGGTTTCTGATCTGTTCCTCACAAACCCAAGTCAAGGGTTTCTGATCCACTCCTCACAAACCCAAGTCAAGGGTTTCTGATCCGCTCCTCACAAACCCAAGTCAAGGGTTTCTGATCTGTTCCTCACAAACCCAAGTCAAGGGTTTCTGATCCGCTCCTCACAAACCCAAGTCAAGGGTTTCTGATCCGCTCCTCACAAACCCAAGTCAAGGGTTTCTGATCTGTTCCTCTCAAACCCAAGTCAAGGGTTTCTGATCCGCTCCTCACAAACCCAAGTCAAGGGTTTCTGATCTGTTCCTCACAAACCCAAGTCAAAGTTTTCTGATCCGATCCTCACAAACCCAAGTCAAGGGTTTCTGATCCGCTCCTCACAAACCAAGTGAAGGGTTTCTAATCCGCTCCTCACAAACCCAAGTGAAGGGTTTCTGATCCGCTCCTCTCCCTAGGATTAGAAACCCTTGACTTGGGAAGATGTTTGTGAGGAGAGGAGCGGATCAGAAACCCTTGACTTGGGAAGATGTTCTCTAAAACTTCATAGTTATTTCGGATTTCAAACATTTCGGTTGAGCATCACTGAAGAGACATTATTTGTCGAGATGTGCATCTGGTGCATCAAAATTGGTACCGTATAAGTTTTACATTGTGAGGAGAGGAGAGGATCAGAAACCCGTGACTTGGAAAGATGTTTGTGAGGAGGAGTGGATCAGAAACCCGTGACTTGGGAAGATCTTTGTGAGTAGAGGAGCGGATCAGAAACCCGTGATTTGGGAAGATGGGCATTCCCATACTTATTTTCATTCCCTATTTAATTTTTTTACACTGTTTATTCCGACACACTGTGATTGATTGATTGTATTTTGTTTAACGTCTCTCTCTGTCTCGAGAATTTTTCACCCATATGGAGACGTCACCAAGACCGGTGAAAGGCTTCAAATTTAGGCCTTTTGCTCGGCTATTGAGTAGAGAGGGCTCTTTAGCGTGCCACACCTACTGTGACAAGGGGCATCCGTTTTTAAGGTCAACTCCGAGGACCCGTGACATTTACACCTAATGTCGAGCGTTTGGCAATGGAACTGTCACTACCTGTTTTAGCGACTTAGGTCTGTTGCGGCCGGGATTCGAACCCCGGCCTTCCGCATGTGTATTCCGACAAAAAATGGTATCGCAGTGCAGGTTTCACGGTTATCTTTATTATGCCTAGAGAGAATTAGTAACTTGCCCATTAATTGTTGGTTCAGTCCCGAGTACAAAATTTAACCCACATCTACAAAACTACCTTGCATAAAGACCTTCGTTCCTGTACAAGCTTACAGGCAAAAAAAAAAAAAAAAAGGGGGGGGGGGCGTTGGATGGAAATTTCTTTTGTATAGAAATTTAGTTACATCTCTCATTAAAATTTTGTCAGACTAGTAGGAATTCAACACATTACAAACTGACTTAGTGCTTCACAGGGCATTCCCATTGACACTAAACAAGACACAGTAAAATACACTTATAGTGAACACATTTATAATGAATTCACACTTATTGTAAAGTTATATTTATTTCCCCATGGAAGAAAAAAAATTATGATATGAATAATAAAGAAGTTTGGTTATCACAAACTGTTTTCTGCTGGCCCTGGAGGTTCGCTATAGCCGTATTTTACAGTATAATGAAGTTTGGTTAAAACAAACTGATTTTTGCTGGCCCTGGAGGGTCACTAAAACAGTGTTTTACTGTATAATGAAGTTTGATTATAATGAACTAGCTGATTTTTGCTGGATCTGGAGGTTCGTTATAACCGTGTTTTAAGGGGCCTCCGTGGACGAGTGGTTAGAGCATCGCGCTCAAAATCACACGGCCTCTCACCTCTGTCGGCGCGGGTTCGAATCCTGTTCGCGCCGGTAAGTGAGAAAGTTTCCCAGTTTACTTTCGGAAGGTCGGTGGTCTCTTCCCAGGTGCATTGTATCTGGGTTCTCTCTTCCACCAACAAAAACTGGGCGCCACCAGATAACTGAAAAATTGTTGAGTGTGGCGGAAAACATAAAAAATCAAATCAATCAAATAGCCGTGTTTTACTGTATAATGAAGTTTGGTTATAATGAACTAGCTGATTTTTGCTGGCCCTGGAGGTTCGCTATAGCCGTATTTTACAGTATAATGAAGTTTGGTTATAATGAACTAGCTGATTTTGGCTGGCTCTGGAGGTTCGCTATAGCCGTATTTTACAGTATAATGGAAGTTTGGTTATAATGAACTAGCTGATTTTGGCTGGCTCTGGAGGTTCGCTATAGCCGTATTTTACAGTATAATGAAGTTTGGTTAAAACAAAATGATTTTTGCTGGCCCTGGAGGGTCACTAAAACAGTGTTTTACTGTATAATGAAGTTTGGTTATAATGAACTAGCTGCTTTTTGCTGGCTCTGGAGGTTCGCTATAACCGTGTTTTACTGTATAATGAAGTTTGGTTATAACAAACTGATTTTTGCTGGCCCTAGAGGGTCACTAAACCGTGTTTTATTGTATAATGAAGTTTGGTTATAATGAACTAGCTGATTTTTGCTGGCTCTGGAGGTTCACTATAACCATGTTTTACTGTATAATGAAGTTTGGTTATAATGAACTAGCTGTTTTTCGCTGACTCTGGGGGTTTGCTATAACCTTATTTCATTGTACATGTAACCAGGTAGGTAGCACAGCTTTTCTCATATAAACCATTACAGTCAAATTATATTACACTTCACCATGAATGAGGATGATCTCTATCGATTCTGGGGTCAAAAGGTCAAGGAAAAATGGTTCCTGGGTCATAAGTGATATGTTAAGTTTTTTATCATTTTATTCATTGCAGTGTACATCTACTTTTATAATATTTAAATTAATTACACCATAATCAGTTACAAAATAGGAATGATATGAGAAAATACAAATACGACATTCCTCTGGAATACAGGTATTAATACCACAGCATAGTAGGGCCTCCCTTCACATCAGCATTAAGTAGGACACACAAACACACAGTGTTACATCATTTATTCATACTAACATTGCAGCAGGGGGACACCTCCAATAATCTATACCTCCAATACTGCCACTGGCGATTTCATTGAAAACATAAACATTTTTATTTGGTATCATTTTGCAAACTGGAGCTCAAACTGAGAGCTAATAAGATAGACACAACTAGTTTGAAATCAAATAATTTGGAACATTCTATCACATTTCAGATATAAAAACTAACATCACATAGGCTATTCGTTAACATAAAAATATAGACACCTTCTCTCTTAATAAAGTCCATGTTCAGCAAACGCTAGACATTATTTATACAATTTCCTTTGACAGATTAGAACACAGAGTGGCATTTTTCATGCACTACCATTTCATGGCAAATCTAAGTTAAATAAATATGACGATAAAAAAAAATTCTTTGATAGAGATTTTCTTTGAAAAACTGTATGGTAATAATCGAATGTGAATTACATTTTACTTGAATGCAGAGAATTAAAAGGGGTGTACATTTTCAGAAAATACACTACAACATCAATAGCCAGTATAAAAAAAACAAGAAACACAAAGACTTTTAAATAAGTTAACTTGTAGGGGTATGTTTAGTGTACTCCATAGATTACGCCACCCTGATATCAATTAGTGCTCTCATTGTTGTGCTGAATTAACTTTGAAGTAGATCTGAAATTGTGTACTAACTACTGCATACCTGAATATGCATTTGTAAATACTGCTTATACTGGAAGACGCTCAGTATCTTCATGTACAGTTAAACCTGTCTTATCAGATACCTGAATTATCCATTGCACTACATATTCTGACCCCAAATCTAATTTTCAATCTTTAACATAAAATATCTCCCAGTGCATGTCAGATTAGACAAGTTTCATTGTGAAATTAAAGTTAACATAGATCAGATTATCGGGTGCTTACACACAATCATAAATACAACTTAAAGGGACTGGTTCATGATTTTTGAATTTTTTTTTTTTCATTTTTGATGTTAAACATTAAAAATATAACTGATTTAATGTTGACAGCCAAAATTTTGAATTTCTGAACGCAAGAATAAAAGCAATATTGTAGCCTTAAATCTGTGTTATGTAAACAAAGACTTGAGTCTTTTCATGTATACAAACAAACCAATGAAATGTTAATTTTGTAATATGGAACTGTCACTACCTGTTTTAACGACTTAGGTCTGTTGCGGCTGGAATTCAAACTCCAAGCCTACCGCATGCGGGGCGAATGCTCTAACCTCTTGGCCACCGCGGCGGTGCTTCTGTGATGATGTATGGCCTTAATTTGTATGTGAAATCTTTTAAACACATTAGACAATAAATTTTGATCATTAAAAGTGAAAAACAAAATTTTGGGGGAAAATTGTGAATCAGTCCCTTTCAAATGAAATGTAAATTCAATTTGCATACATAAAATAACAATCTACATCAGCGTCAGTCAAACTGTACCATAACCATTCATTTTAAAACTAAATCACACATAATAAATTACATTTTTTTTTCATTATATGAAACACCTTCACGTCAAGTTCCTATCACAGTTACCCACATGCCATAAACACAGAGTCCATCCATTATCCCACACTAGAGAAATGAACAAGCACCATCATGGACTCTTAGTAAGCATAAACATTCGATCACAATTACGCAAGCTACCTTCAACAGGATATCAAGACGCTTTCTTGCCAAACATGCGCATGAAGACGATCATAGATAGGAATGTAAGAGTGACAAACACAAGCATGACCCAGATCCACCACGAGCAGGTCTTGGTATGCTGCTCAAGACGGTCGCTCTCTACTTTGAGTCTTTTTGTGTTCGAGTCTGCTAACTTCATACTTGTTTCTAAAGTCTGAAATTTGTCAAAAATGGTTGCTAAAAGGAAATTTTTTTCTTAAATTTTTATTACATCTTTCTCTTCAAACCAGAAGATTTGTCTGTAGTGCATACATATTAATTGTTGTTATTGATCAAATTTAAAAGCATGCATGTGCATAATAATTCTTACAGTTTTTACTAACTAAAATGTGTGAAATTGACTTTTTTAAATGGTTGTGTTACATGCACAGCACAAAGAGTCGGCTTTCTCACACTTGCAATAGTAATTGGTAAGTTGAATTTGTTTTAAGTATGATATTTATCTCCAAATGTATTATAATGAATCTGCAAAATTTGCAAAATAGTGAAATGTCATCAACAAAAATTAGCATGAAAAGCGTTCCAATCCATACCATTGTATACGTACCTTGTTGTCTTCCTGGACAATTTTACCAGAATCCCTCACGCTCTCTTTGAGACTCCGTGTCAAATTCAACATCTGTTCTGTCAATTTCTCGTGCATTCCTCGCTGGTGCCGGATCATTGTTTCTGTATCGCTGCTGTTTGTTACGTTGCGGTGTCGTAATTCAGAATCTGTGGATCAAGTACATCAGTTTGAAAACGATACAGGCAGTAAGGTTTGATGACACTCTGAATGCAAGCATGATGAAATCAGCTGAATGAATTGTCATACTAGTAAAACCAGACTACAGTAATAATGAATTCATGCTTACAGTAAAACATGGTTACAGCAAACACACTTATAATGAATTCATGCTTACAGTAAAACATGGTTACAGCAAACACACTTATAATGAATTTATGCTTATTGCGAATTTCATTCCCAATAGTTTTAAAAAACATCTGAACTTGGATATAACAAATTACGTATATAACGAATCTGAATTGTTAGTCCCCAGAACTTTGCTATAGGCATGTTTTACTGTATAGAACATTGTTAATGAACTGAAGTAACATTATAGAATTCCTCGTTCACGTTACTGTACAGGTTTTACAGGCGTGCAGATACCCATCCAAAATTACATATTCTAAAATGGATCACCAATACAAGTTTCTACCAAGGCAAGCAACAGGTTACAGGTAACAGGTTACAACAGGTTACAGGTAACAAGTAACAACAGGTTACAGGTAACAAGTAACAACAGGTTACAGGTAACAAGTAACAACAGGTTACAGGTAACAAGTAACAACAGGTTACAGGTAACAAGTAACAACAGGTTACAGGTAACAAGTAAAAACAGGTTACAGGTAACAAGTAACAACAGGTTACAGGTAACTGGACTTCCAGAAAACACTTTCACTAACATTGTGACTACGAAAATTAGTCATTTACAGCAACTGAAGCATGTATGTTTGCATCCTTACCGAGAGAATTCTTATTCTTTACTGACAGAGTTCTTATAGACAGTTCCTGACAGAGTTCTTACTGACATATTTCTTACTGACAGAGTTCCTGGCAGAGTTCTTAATCTTTACTGACAGAATTCTTATATACAGTTCCTGACAGAGTTCTTATACTATATACAGTTTCTGACAGAGTTCTTACATTCTTACTGACAGAATTCTTACTGACAGTTCCTGACAGAGTTCTTACATCCCTACTGACAGATTTCTTACTGACAGTTCCTGACAGAGTTCTTACATCATTACTGACCGAGTTCTTAATGACAGTTCCTGACAGAGTTCTTATTGAAAGAGTTCTTGGCAGAGTACTTACATTCTTACTGACAGAGTAGTTACATTCTTACTGACAGAGTACTTACATCCTTACTGGCAGAATTCTTACATCCCTACTGACAGATTTCTTACTGACAGTTCCTGACAGAGTTCTTACGTCATTACTAACCGAGTTCTTACATCCTTACTGGCAGAGTTCTTATTGACAGTTCCTGACAGAGTTCTTACTGACAGATTTCTTACCGACATATTTCTTACTGACAGAGTACTTATATTCTTACTGACAGAGTTCTTACATCATTACTGACAGAATTCTTACATCCTTACTGACAGATTTCTTACTGACAGTTCCTGATAGAGTACTTATATTCTTACTGACAGAGTTCTTACATTCTTACCGACAGAGTTCTTATTGACAGAGTTCCTGGCAGAGTACTTATATTCTTACTGACAGAGTTCTTACTGACAGTTCCTGACAGAGTTCTTACATCATTACTGACAGAGTTCTTACATTCTTACTGACCGAGTTCTTATTGACAGTTCCTGACAGAGTTCTTATTGACAGAGTTCTTACATCCTTACTGACAGAGTTCTTATTGACAGTTCCTGACAGAGTTCTTATTGACAGAGTTCTTACATCCTTACTGACCAAGTTCTTACATCCTTACTGACCGAGTTCCTGACAGAGTTCTTACATTCTTACTGACCGAGTTCTTATTGACAGTTCCTGACAGAGTTCTTATTGACAGAGTTCTTACATCCTTACTGACAGAGTTCCTGGCAGAGTTTTTACATCCTTACTGACGACAGTTCCTGACAGAGTTCTTACAGACAGTTGAGTTCTTCCTGACAGAGATTTTACTGACACAGTTCCTCTCAGAGTTCTTACTGACAGTTCCTGGCAGAGTTCTTACATCCTTACTAACAGAGTTCCTGACAGAGTTCTTACATTCTTACTGACCGAGTTCTTATTGACAGTTCCTGACAGAGTTCTTACATTCTTACTGACCGAGTTCTTATTGACAGTTCCTGGAAGAGTACTTATATTCTTACTGACAGAGTTCTTACATTCTTACCGACAGACTACTTACATGTAAAACTTATACGGTACCAATTTTGATGCACCAGATGCGCATTTCGACAGAGTTCTTACATACTTACTGACAGAGTTCTTATTGACAGAGTTCCTGGCAGAGTACTTATATTCTTACTGACAGAGTTCTTACATTCTTACTGACAGACTACTTACATCCTTACTGAGAGTTCTTAAATTCTTACTGACAGAGTTCTTACATTCTTACTGACAGAGTTCTTACATCCTTACTGACAGAGTTCTTACATTCTTACTGACCGAGTTCTTATTGACAGTTCCTGACAGAGTTCTTATTGACAGAGTTCCTGGCAGAGTACTTATATTCTTACTGACAGAGTTCTTACATTCTTACTGACAGAGTTCTTACATTCTTACTGACCGAGTTCTTATTGACAGTTCCTGACAGAGTTCTTATTGACAGAGTTCCTGGCAGAGTACTTATATTCTTACTGACAGAGTTCTTACATTCCTTACTGACAGAGTTCTTACATCCCTACTGACAGAGTTCCTGACAGAGTTCTTACATTCCTTACTGACAGACTTCTTACATCCCTACTGACAGAGTTCCTGACAGAGTTCTTACATTCGATCCTTACTGACAGAGTTCTTACATCCCTACTGACAGAGTTCCTGGCAGAATTCTTACAAGTAGTAAGTAACAGTTTTAATAACACCACTTCTTAAAATATAATTTGTTCCCTAATTGATAAATACAAATGCCACGATTGGTATCATTAAAATCACAACTTTCAGATGCATCCTTTGATGTTAAATCAAAAATCAAATCATTTTCAGTACAAATAATGAATGAAGAACATCCCGACCATTGTCATTAATGCTACACATTTCTGACTGACAAATTTTTATTTTTATAGCAAGCAAGCTCACTGTGTATACAACAGTAGAATAAAAATAAATTATGTCAGTTTCCTCACCACATAATATTTACATTCACTGAATCTGTTCTCTTATATTTCTTTTGAAATTGACATTGCTTTCATCATAAACAATGAATGCATGTTTGTTGCAGACTAGTTTGATCTGGATTTTAGTACCACCTGTCTGTGTAATCATTACCAAATGTGGAGCATCATCAAGGTCAAAGAGTGCATTGGCTGTTCTGTTTAACGTGACAAATGGGTCAACCATAAGGTATTTTTGTACTAAATCTAGTTTATATTTTTAAAAGATACATAAAAATACAAATATAAACAATAAAATGTCTTTCTTTGTTGTTTCATTGGGTGATGAAGGTAGCAATCATTGCCAAAATAAATTAACATATGCATTTTTTAGCAATGTTTGCTACCTTCATCACCCAATGAAACAACAAAGAAAGTATTCTATTGTTTAAATGTCGCAGTTAGCAAATGATGTCACATTTATCACATGTCAGTTACCACATACTGTCACAGTTACCACATACTGTCACAGTTACCACATACTGTCACAGTTACCACATACTGTCACAGTTACCACATAGTTACCACATACTGTCACAGTTACCACATAGTTACCACATACTGTCACAGTTACCACATAAAGTCACAGTTACTACATAATGACCAGTTACCACATAATTTCAGTTACCACATACTTTCACAGTTACCACATACTGTCACAGTTACCACATATTGTCACAGTTACCACATATTGTCACAGTTACCACATAATGACCAGTTACCACATAATTTCAGTTACCACATACTGTCACAGTTACCACATAATGACTAATTACCACATAATGTCACAGTAACCACATACTGTCACAGTTACCACATAATGACCAGTTACCACATAATTTCAGTTACCACATACTGTCACAGTTACCACATACTGTCACAATTACCACATAACATCACAGTTACCACATACTGTCACAGTTACCACATACTGTCACAGTTACCACATACTGTCACAATTACCACATAACATCACAGTTACCACATACTGTCACAGTTACCACATACTGTCACAGTTACCACATACTGTCACAGTTACCACATAATGACCAGTTACCACATACACTCACAGTTAGCAAATACTCTCACTGTGAGAGTCTCACAGTTACCACATACTGTCACTGTGAGAGTCTCACAGTTACCACATACTGTCACTGTGAGAGTCTCACAGTTACCACATACTGTCACTGTGAGAGTCTCACAGTTACCACATACTGTCACTGTGAGAGTCTCACAGTTACCACATAATGACCAGTTACCACATACACTCACAGTTAGCAAATACTCTCACTGTGAGAGTCTCACAGTTACCACATACTCTCACTGTGAGAGTCTCACAGTTACCACATACTGTCACAGTTACCACATACTCTCACTGTGAGAGTCTCACAGTTACCACATACTGTCACAGTTATTATTATTTTGTTCATTTATAAAGCGCAAAATTACATAATAGTTTCTATACCCTGTACAATGTTTGTGCTAATAATCAATGATAATATACCAATAAAAGACCTGCAAGAGCTATAAAACAATAGAAAGACTTTAAATAAAACATGGTAGTAAAATGACAAGGTGGTTGACTTTGACTAGACAAGATACAACTGGCACACAGGTAATACGCTGATTTCGAGATAAACCCGAATTATTTCCCTTTGGAGAACTCTCGTATATAGTGAAGCGCGAAACAATTTGTTTACACACGAGAGTGGGACTAATATTCATCACTGCGTAAGTGAATGTACTCAGTAAGTTTCTCATACACTGTTTGATCACCCGAATTCGACTGATACACAAACTAAGTAAGTTATAAGTATTTAGGGAGTAATTAAATACATAGAATTCTTATCACATCACATTATTTTGTTGGTCATAAGTACCATATCTAAGATATTACTAGCAAATTTGACATTGTTTTTATGTTTTCACTTTAGTAAAACATTTCTATCGATAGTATTTTGTATTTCCCACATTTACATATCAAAAGAAAAAATGCTTTTAATACATTTCATCATCTTCCTCGCTGACTGTAGGTCCACTCTGTCCCACTTAGTCATTCAAAGTTCCACTAAATGCACCTCCTACACAGAAGAGTTCATATCTCGAAACTGGCGTGTTGCATTCGTACAGTACCCGCAACGTTATTCTTGACATTCCTATCGTGCGTGTATCCTATCGTATCGTGCGTGTATCCTATCGTATCGTGTGTGTATATCCTATCCTATCGTGTATCAGGTTTTCCGTTTTCTATCGTGTTTTGCGTTTATCAGGTCTATCGTGTATCGTGTTTTGCGTGTATCAGGTTTTCCGTTTATCGTGAAAATCGTTTATCGTGTAGCTTCGGAAATTATCGGGATCGTATATAAAATCTAATGAAAAAGTACGATACTTTCCGAAACCTTTATTCGTTTTGTTAAAGAAGCTATTTTTTAGGAATTGAGGAAAGACGGTATATTTGAAGGAGAACATAAAGTTGTCGATTTTAAGGCAGAAGAAGAGCTATTTGTCTGTCCAGAGAGAGTGAAAATTTATCACAATTTAATTCTAAGTAGTCTGGAAAGTAGGACAGTAAACCGAGCACAGTAAATCTGAAAGCTCCTTCTTCTGAAGTTCATAAACATTTGTTTGTCTAGAAACAGTTATTTGTAATTAACACTAACAGAAAAATAGGGAGTTCCGATTTGAAAGGAAAAATCAGTAAATTACATTGTTTATCACATACATGTATATTTTAATAATGGTTCTTTTTCTTCCGATTTTTCTTCTTCACGTGTATGCTACTTATATAGCAACTGCTGAACTTGTGCGCGTCCTTATATCTGATTTTGTGTACCACCCGTGTTTTGACAGCTAACATTCTCAGGGACATTGTATTTCACACATTTAGAAGATTAAGTTTTAAAAGGGGGCAAGAGTGTTGCATCCCCCAAAATTCTGCTCAACTGGGCACGATTCCGCTGTCATCGTTGTTTTTTTTTTTTTTTTATACCTTGTACATGTACACATGTACCAATACTCGTACGGTTAGATACTGGAAATTTATGTTGGTTTTGATGATTACTTGAATTTTTTTTACACACTAAGCGTTTCAAAATTGCGAATTTAAAACAAGCCTGGTTTTGTTTATGTTTTTTAAACAGTTTATTTATGTTTTGTTAACAAAATATCAATTCAAATAAATATGTTCCAATTACTTATGACTATCAATTATCAATCATAGTGTAAAAATATCTAACAGGTGTAGTGCGGTTGATTTTTTTTTAAAGGGGTCGTTATGAAAATAACTTGAGATGTTGAATGAGCCGTGAACTTAGAGCTTGATGCAAAATAACCCCCTCCTCGCTACACACACAATATTACTTGGTTTTATTTCATACTCAAGGTAATATACATTAGCATAAGAGAGCTACTGAAGCATGATATCACTACATTATATTACATTTAGTTAATTCCCTGTATAATCTATATATTAAACATTAGGTGACAATATAAGTTTTAGAATCATTGGCTGATAAAATTCATATAGATATCAAATAATGAATTCAATGCCGTATATATTTTATTATTTTTTAAAATTTTTAGCTGTGATGGCATTAGAAAAAAAACCCCAAAAAACATACGACCATGGATTAAAGAAATTATATGGTACAAAACCGATCAATGTTTTAAACAAATGTTACCGCGACGGGGACAGGTAGCTGATAGTCATCCCACGATGAGAATGCGGTTTTATGCGGAGTTACCTATAGATTACCGCGTTAGATTTTTTCCCATCGCGAGAACGCGGGAAACAAGAAATCCGCGTTGTCCGTAATGTAGGTATATAATGAACATTGAAATCCTTCAATATTATTATCAACATAATGTAAACATAATGTAATTATGTTGTAGGTATCAAAATTTTGTTCCGTCTAAACCGTTTCTAAATTTACAACATGTCTATCAGGTTTTCCGTTTATCGTGAAGATCGTTTATCGTGTTTTGCGTTTATCAGCTCTATCGTGAAGATCGTTTATCAGGTTTTGCGTTTATCAGGTTTATCGTGTATCTTATCGTATCGTGCGTGTATCCTATCGTATCGTGCGTGTATCCTATCCTATCGTGCGTGTATCGTGTTCTATCGTTTATCATGTCAAGAATAACGTTGCGGATACTGTATACTGGACCAAAGTTCAATTTGCAAGACATTGCACATGGAATCCTTGATATTGCACTGAATTTACATTCACAGGGCATATTCACCCTTGAACAAGAGTGTTTTAAAGTTCTTGCGGAATGCTCCATGTGCTTCAAGCTCTCGAAGTTTCAATGGCAGTTTATTCCACAATTGTGCACCTAGTGTTTTTATGGCTCTTGCACCGTATTTGTTTGATGATTTCTTCACTACCAGTTTCCATTGGTCGGATGATGATCTCAAGGTCCTATGTGGCTGGTAAACAGGACATAGCTCTCTCATGTATGCTGGTGCTGAGAGTGTAGTGACTTATGTATGGTTGTCAGCACTTTAAACACAAGACGTTGCTTTACAGACAGCCAGTGTAGTTATTGAAGTACCGGTGAAATATGTTGTCTAGCATGTTCTTGTGAGACAACGTGCAGTGTTGTTCTGAGCCATCTGTAGTCGGTGCAGGAGGCGATCGGTTATGCCAAGCAGGAGGGCATTGTGATAATCAAGGTGGGATATGACTGTTGCATTGATGACCTTTGCACACACTTCCTGGGTGAGATGGTGTTTCATCTTGGAGATTCTCCTGATGTTGAAGTACATCTTCCTTACCACAGAGTTGACTTGTATTTCTATTGATAAGGTGGCGTCCAGGGCAGCACTGAGGTTTTTAACAGTAGACTTAGATGTCAATATTGCCTCACCAATCTTCAGACGGATATCCTTCACGCGGCACTGGTTGTGGGCATTGGCAACCACCATTATCTTAGTTTTTCCATCATTTAGTTTGAGTTTGTTCACAGTCATCCAGATTCAGACACTCGCTATGCACTCCTCCATATTGTTGACTTGATAGGTATGCATGGCAGTGTTTTTACACTCAAACGGCTGTAAAGTTGAGTGTCATCTGCGAATCCATGACGGTTTATGGCATACTAGTTGATAACTCTCCTGAGTGGGAGAAGGTACACCAGGAAGAGAAAGGGGGCCGAGAACAGACCCTTGGGGCACTTCGGTGGACAGTGGTACATCTGAGGACACGCTGGTGTTGATCTTCACCGCTTGGATGCGGCCACTCAAGTAAGACTGTACCCAACGGAGTGCTGTGTCCATCAATCCAACTTCCTCATGTAGTCTCTCCAGCAAGAGGGTATGATCGATGGTATCAAATGGTATCAAAGTGCTGAGCTTTTCCTGATAAAAGCTGGACTTAAGGAGTTGATCATATGCACCACAGCTCGGGTCTGCTCCGCAAGCATCTGTATATGCACCTCCAGGCCTGAGCTCATGGCTTTACGCTCCAACTGTCTTCTCCGTTGCCTGGCTTCATGGATTGAGTCATTGTACCACGGTTTGAGGGAGTCGCCTTTGATGGTGATGGTTCGAAGGGGTGCTATGTTGTCCAGAACCTCTTTTGTTTTGGAATCGAAATCTTACAGCAGATCGTTGACATTGCTTCCCTCTTTGATGGAAGACAGCGATTCTCCCAGCTGCTGTGCCAATATTTCCACAGGGATGCGATTCAATTGCCTAGCTAGCTGAGTTTTGTTTGCCAGGTTTAATGGACAGGCATGGAGTTGGCATGTAACAGTAGAATGGTCTGATATCCCTATATCAATCACAGAGATTGACTTTACTAGTGAGTACATAGGGTCATTCCTTGTGAACACTAAGTCCAGAGTGTGTCCAGCTGCATGTGTGGGGACATCTACGTGTTGTTTGAGGTCTAATCCAGCCATTACGTTCTGCATCTGTTTGGTGTTGGACATGTCCGGTTCGTCATAATGGGTGCACACGTGTGACAGGAACTGTTCCCACTCCCGGAGAAATTGGATCACTGTGAGATCATTCTGTTGTGAGTGGGGAGGATGATACACAAGCACTAGAGTGACAGGATGGTTGCCATTGAGTCTGACCGCGCAAGTTTTAAATGTCTTGAATTCAGGTTGAGGGGTACATGTGATATCCATGCTGGCCCTGATAACGAAACCAACCCCTCCCCCTCTAGCCCCTTTGGATGGAGGTCTGGGCACACCAATGTATTTGTACCCGGAGTGACAGAGGTCATTTATATGTGAATCATCTCCTTCACGCAACCAGGTTTCAGTTATTGCCAAGATGTCAACACACTTATCAGTGATATATTCACAGAGGGATATAGCTTTTCCTGTTACAGATCTTGCATTAATCAGATGCAGACTGATGGATCTGTCTGTAATGTGCACATGTTTGTTCTTGGTAGGTATATACACTAAGTTATGTTCATTTAAACCACTCAATTGTTTGATGTTTACATTTCTCTCCAGAGACACTTTCACCTCTTTTCCCTTCTGTTTTGAAAACTGGTTGCCAACAGTTGGAATAGGGACAACCTCGCTAGGCTCATCAGAGACTGTTACAGCTGATATGTGAGTGCTGGGTGTATCACATGAGATATAAACTAGGTTATCCATGTTAACTCTAGATTGCTGGTGTCCCACACATTTAGACCGCTCAGCACACACTGTACGGATATGTCTAATGAGCCTGCGTCCAGCTTTTGTTCCTCTTCTAAAGCGAAAATTTTTAGTATGACCTCTCAGAGGTAGGTCAGTTGATCTGACAAAACACATCATACAACTATTGAATATCTTGGCATGCACGGAATTTGATAGAGCGACCTCCTATCACAATTAGAGACGGAAGAGTCAAATCATACGGCAACTAAAAATATTTATATATCTTTTGTATGAAAATAACAGGACAACTTATCAAGACAATCTGAGACAGAAGGAAATCAAGTCGTACGACATCTAAATACCTAGTCGAGAACGAAAATTTATAGAAAAACTTGATAATACAATTGGGAACAGAGGAAAGTTAATCTGAACCAGAAGAAGCCGCAGTAAGTCAGTGAACACAATGCCTAAAATTATTGTCTAAAAAACTTAATCACATAACATCACAGTAATATGACTGTTTTCTTATCACGTCAAAGTGATCACAGTTTCCAAACAAGAGGTACTGTGAGCAATGCTCACTAAGAATACCCCCCGCTTACCCCAATCTCCCAAAGGGTGTTGGTAATAGGTATAAACTACCTCTTTTCTGAGTGTAAAAAACAAATGGCATGACAAACCGAACCATATTGCTACTTCGATGTCCAGTGCGCGTGACCTTTGACCTTTTGACCCCAAAATTGATAGGGAACATGTTCACCCCATGGGTAGTCCATATGTATGATATGGTGACTGTAGGTGGAAAGGATAACGTTTTAGAGCCCGGAAACCATATTGCTACTTCGATGTCCAGTGCACGTGACCTTTGACCTTTTGACCCCAAAATTGATAGGGAACATCTTCATCCCATGGGTAGTCCATATGTATGATATGGTGACTGTAAGTGGAAAGGATAACGCTTTAGAGCCCGGAAACCATATTGCTACTTCGATGTCCAGTGCACGTGACCTTTGACCTTTTGACCCCAAAATCGATAGGGAACATCTTCATCCCATGGATAGTCCATATGTATGATATGGTGACGGTAGGTGGAAAGGATAACGCTTTAGAGCCCGGAAACCATATTGCTACTTCGATGTCCAGTGCGCATGACCTTTGACCTTTTGACTCCAAAATCGATAGGGAACATCTTCATCCCATGGGTAGTCCATATGTATGATATGGTGACGGTAGGTGGAAAGGATAATGCTTTAGAGCCCGGAAACCATTGCGTCTACAGACGGACGGACGGACAGACAGACGTACAACCTGATTCCAGTATACCCCCCCCACAACTTGTTGCGGGGGGTATAATAATGTCACAGTTGTCAATTGTCACATTGTCTGTATTTCACTGATGTCACAGTTGTCACACTGTCTGTATTTCACTGATGTCACATTATCTGTATTTCATTGATGTCACAGTTGTCAGTTGTCACACTGTATTTCACTGATGTCACAGTTGTCACACTGTCTGTATTTCACTGATGTCACACTATCTGTATTTCACTGATGTCACAGTTGTCAGTCTGTATTTCACTGATGTCACAGTTGTCACACTGTATTTCACTGATGTCACAGTTGTCAGTTGTCACACTGTCTGTATTTCACTGATGTCATAGTTGTCAGTTGTCACACTGTCTGTATTTCACTGATGAACATGATTAGCATTATCCCTTTACAATATGATAGTTCCTATTATCCATTTACAAACGTACAATGTCAGCATTAACCAACTACAGGTTGTGTATAGAGATGAATATTATGATAATTACCCATTTGTTTTCCTCCCAAGAGTTCTTCCCTTTCGTCGCGGTGGTACCGTGCCTGGTCTTGGACAAGCGACAGTCGGGAGTTACTTTGTCGTTCCTCTGGCAACTTTTTATCCATGGCTAAAGTCTTCTGAAGAAAAATGTGGCATTAATTAACTGTATTACATGTACATCAGGGCACTAATTAAGTGTATTACATGTATATCAGGGCATTAATTAAGTGTATTACATGTACATCAGGGCACTAATTAAGTGTATTACATGTATATCAGGGCATTAATTAAGTGTATTACATGTACATCAGGGCACTAATTAAGTGTATTACATGTACATCAGGGCACTAATTAAGTGTATTACATGTACATCACAGGGTTCGAAATTAACTCATGTCCGTAAGTCCGAGACTAGTAAAAAAACGTGTCGGACTAGTGAACTCTCTATAGCACTAGTCCGTACGGACTAGTGAAATCCGGAAATCAATCTTGAATATGGTAAAGATTTTTAGCAAGATTTGTCAGAGTCTCTTAGATGTTTGAACTTATGGTCGATTAATTACCTGCAAGGTTAAGTGTTTGTGTGACTATGACATCCTGAGCTTCCAAACACATGGAGTGCATTCGAGACCGCCGTTCTTCGAACGTGCACAAATTGTCAAATTCCTGCCGATTCCGAACGCCGAGTACACATCAAAAGAACATATTCTAGGTGCAAGAATTGCAAGTAGTGTGGTCTGAGAACATGCACGTTTGTGCGCACATGTTCTCGTCATTCGCGACTCTAACACAGTAGTTCACAACACTATAGCTCATGACTTGGTCAATCGAGTGAATTTTATTGACTTTATTGATAAAATTTCGAACTCCTGTGGCTCTAAGATCTGAGCACGAAAACAACAGGAATGTCGATCCCGAACGCACTTATGGATGTTTATAAAAGGATTAACTCGGAGGTTAATATTGTATGCTTTTGAAGATCTTGAATGCGAAATAAAATATGGTGGTCTCTTTCTTCTGTACATGTCAGAAATTAAATTGATTGCAACTGTGATGTGTTTGGTTTCATTAAATATTGTTGAATAAAATGAAGATCATTTAATATGATGTACTGGACGGACAAGTGAAATGCTTTGCGGACTAGTGAACATCAACAGTGACTAGTCCGTACGGACTAGTGCTTGAAAAAGTTAATTTCGAACCCTGCATCAGGGCAGTAATTAAGTGTATTACATGTACATCAGGGCAGTAATTAACTATATTATGTGTATATCAGGGCATTAATTAAGTGTATTACATGTACACCAGGACATTAATTAAGTGTATTACATGTACATCAGGGCAGTAATTAAGTGTATTACATGTACATCAGGGCACTAATTAAGTGTATTACATGTACACCAGGACATTAATTAACTATATTATGTGTATATCAGGGCATTAATTAAGTGTATTACATGTACATCAGGGCATTAATTAAGTGTATTACATGTACATCAGGGCATTAATTAAGTGTATTACATGTACATCAGGGCAGTAATTAAGTGTATTACATGTACATCAGGGCATTAATTAAGTATATTACATGTACATCAGGGCATTAATTAAGTGTATTTCATGTACATCAGGGCATTAATTAAGTGTATTACATGTACATCAGGGCATTAATTAAGTGTATTACATGTATATCAGGACATTAATTAAGTGTATTACATGTACATCAGGGCAGTAATTAAGTGTATTACATGTACATCAGGACATTAATTAAGTGTATTACATGTACATCAGGGCAGTAATTAAGTGTATTACATGTTTATCAGGGCATTAAGTGTATTACATGTACATCAGGGCATTAATTAAGTGTATTACATGTACATCACGGCATTAATTAAGTGTATTACATGTACATCAGGGCAGTAATTAAGTGTATTACATGTACATCAGGGCAGTAATTAAGTGTATTACATGTACATCAGGGCATTAAGTGTATTACATGTACATCAGGGCAGTAATTAAGTGTATTTACATGTACATCAGGGCAGTAATTAAATGTATTACATGTACATCAGGGCAGTAATTAAGTGTATTACATGTACATCAGGGCAGTAATTAAGTGTATTACATGTACATCAGGGCAGTAATTAAGTGTATTACATGTACATCAGGGCAGTAATTAAGTGTATTACATGTACATCAGGGCAGTAATTAAGTGTATTACATGTACATCAGGGCAGTAATTAAGTGTATTACATGTACATCAGATGTATGCTGTAGATTCATAATTTTACACAAGGACTTAATATGGCAAAATGACTTGTAAACATCAAATTGCATGAAAATGAATTTCCATTTGGCCTGTTAATCAAGAGCTCTTACATATATATTTTAACATCAGAAAAATAAAAGTGAATAATCTTATTAAGCGAGTGATGCCTCTCGTGAAGTTATGCAATAATAAAGTCCTCGCGTATATTTAGGAATCTACAGTATTACATGAGATTTTAACATTCTCGGCAGTTTGGATTAATAACATTTCAGTCAACTGAATCTTTTTTTAACTTGAAAAAGGAATACATGTCACAGAGTTCTCCAACTGTGATACTATAGCATGTCTGTCTCAATAAACTATGTACGGGGAATCGTCTGCAATCCCAAAATAAATCACTCATCATTTAATTTCATCTATTACTTTATATAAATATAAACAATGATTTAAAAACAGATCCTAGTTCTACAATGCTGGTTTAGTTCAATGTCTGGTAAACATAATTCTTGGTTCTACAATACTGCTTTAGTACAATGTCTGGTAAACAGATAATTCTTGGTTCTACAATACTGCTTTAGTACAATGTCTGGTAAACAGATGACTAATGGACCTACCCCTTTGTCAGACTCCATCATCTCCCTCAGATTTTTCACTTTCTCGCTGTACTCATCTAAACTTTCCTGAGGAGGACGACTAAAAGTTTGAAATGATTATCATCAAATCAGATGACATTGTTGAAATTCTTAAAGCATATCATGAGAAATTGGACCATACTATTCATTTGTTTTTGACTAAAGATACATCTATGTCTGTCATACTAATTTCATACTGTTTGGTACATTGTACAATCATATCAACACAAAAAAATCAACATAAAACAATTATAAAAAACATGATTAATCCAGTTTTTCTGCACTTTGTTGAGATGAAATCTTCACTTTCAGTTCCATACCTGACACGAGACCTTTTCATTTCACCTAATAAATCTTGCAGAGTTTCCACATACTGAAAAAACAAAGCATTATGCATTTTAAAACAGAAGACATTTAATTTATTCTATTCATCATAGAGACTTACAAAAATGTTTTCAAGGATTAATTCATTCACAGGTAAAACAGGTTTTTTGGGTCAAAAATTTCTCAGTTTGCTAACACACTCTGTCTGTTTCACAAGCATAAACGCATTCCACAGCAGTGAATCTCTTGGTCAACTGTCACCGCATGATTACACGTAACTTTTTTTTTTTTTTTTTACGATTTTTATTACGAATTACTTTTTAAAGATAAATGCTAATGAAACTGTTTGCATAGTAATTTGCATTCTGATTGGCTAATGCACTGATGTTTAAGGCAGTTATATGATCACTAACAAGACAGATTGAAAGCTTTCCATTGTGATGTCATAATAGAATGACGCAAAAATATAATGGCAAACATAAATAATTTGTAATGTACGTATTTAAGATATAAAAAGGAAAAACTTAACAAATAAAATGTAAACATCAAGCAAACTGTGAAATTGCTTTAGAAAGGGAATAACCATCATCAGATTTGTTATTTACGACTCTTAATGCAGAGTGAACAATCGCAAACCTCCATTTTACTGACTCTACTGACACAGTCACCGGTGAAGCTCAAGTTCACAACTATTCAGTGAGCTTTAATATATGGTCACAAATAACAAATGAGATAATAGTTAGTCCCTAAATGTCGTACATATAAGAAATAAATCTCATTTCTGAAAATACATTATGAACTGCAAGATTTCACAGCTGGTACATACCTCATGAATCGTGAATCGTTAACTCACAAAAAGTACGCTGACGTGAAGTGTCGCAGCTCATACCCTCATGTACTTTCAAAAATGAAGTTTATTTTTTTATATTTACAATACAATCTTAATTCTGTCAGAATTACCAGCTTCTAAAATAGTACGATAATCGAAATTCATACACACATTATTCACATCTGTATCACATTCATTAACAATATATATTTTTTATATTCTACTTTCATTTCTGTCGGAATTCCCAACCGTTGAAATAGATGTACTATATTTATCCTGATTCATACGTAGATTGTTTACATTCACAGCACGTTCATGAGGAAATAACTATCATATGATTACAATTTGTAAAGATATACTGAAGGCACAAACATTGGAAATATAAATATTTGTAGATATGTGACCCAAACTCACAAAATTGTAACTGTACAACCATGTGGATGATTCAAGTTTCACATTACTTGTAACTAATACAACATCCATAGATACTGTATTGATCATTTATAAGCAAGTGAATAATTGAGAAATTGGTTTATTGGTTCTTAAGTCAATTAATAATCACCCTAGCAATAGGCCGTCTCTGAATGCTACTTCTATAGTTATCAACTCCTCTTTCCTGTCAACTGCCTTCTGGCTAGGTCTGATAGAAAGCTGATTTCAATTCAATGTCTGACAATGCTTGTATTAGCTTTATCAAAAAAAAAAAGGAAGTTTGAAAACAGATAACAATGTGAGTATACCATATTGTTCAGCAAAGACAATGTTATTTGTTTATCATGTGTTTACAATATCAAATGCTTTGTCACTTACAGTGAGCACATTTTTAACTCAATGGAGGGCTTGCAAAGTAACCTCCACTGACAAATATGTGCATGGAGAGGAAATTTTGAGTGCTCAGCAGCAAATATAAATTACATAAACTTTGTTTATCCCATGTGACCTTTTTCTAAAATTCACATGTTCTCAGCATCCAGATAAAATATCTCCAAATACCAGGGTTGTTTTTTTTATAAATAATAGTCATATGGGAATATAATGTACAAAAACAATTCATTCTTTGAACTTATAATTTTTTTTTTAACGATATGCCACATTTCTTATACCAGTACATGAAACCTGAAAACCAAAATGACACACATAATCTTGATTATTTACTGTACAATTACATTGGATAGTGTTCCAACACAAACTGAGCACATTTTTGTCTATCCTTCCTAGTATACACAAGTAATGTATGGGAAATGTTAGAGCGTATTTGAAAGTCAACAATTCTTTAGTAGTCCGGATCCTTCAAATGCTAGTTTACAGTTCAGGTGCACAACCTTTCAGCACTAATGGAACACAGGACATTTCAGCATTAAGATATGCTTCGATCAACACTTAGATTTTCTGCATCTGATTTAAACGGACTGGTTCACGATTTTTTTAACAAAATATTTTTCAGTTTTGATGTTAAATATCAAAAATATAACCCATTTAATGTTGACCAAAGTTGTGACCTTCTGAATACAAGGATAAGAGTAATATTTTAGCCTAAACTATGTGTTATGTAAACAAAGACTGGAATCTTTTTATGTTTACAAACAACCATTGAGATGTTAATTTTGTAATTTAAAGCATCTTAATTTTACACGGTTACCAATTTAACTTTTAGACGACACATTTTCCCTAAAGATTACTTGAAATGTGATAGACATAATAAACTCAGATTGATTTTCATTTCTTTTGAAATCTTCGTAAACAATAACATACTGCAGTCTTTGTTTACAAAACAAATAATAAACTCTCTAAATTGAACTAACCTCAATGTTTTTGTAAGCCCTTTCAAATGCATTAGACAGTAGATTTTGATAATTTAATAAAAATGAAAAACAAAATATCAGTCCCTTTAAGATGTTTCTGCACCTGATTTTAGATGTTTCTGCACCTGATTTTAGATGCTTCGATCTGCACCTGATTTAAGATGTTTCTGCACCTGATTTAAGATGTTTCTGCACCTGATTTTAGATGTTTCTGCACCTGATTTTAGATGCTTCGATCTGCACCTGATTTAAGATGTTTCAGCACCTGATTTAAGATGTTTCTGCACCTGATTTAAAATGTTTTAGCACATAGAACATTCTGTATCATAATTAATATTAAAATGAAACATTATGGTATTTCTAAAATTTCTTACACATCACAGCTTAATCTAGAATTTGCCATCAATTTGAATAAAAATGCAACATTCAAGATGGTGCTTGGGATTGATGTTTAATACAATGAATAAAACTGATCATGGTATGACAGAGTGTGGCTCTATATACATGTATATGGCTTTTATGTCACATTGTTATCTCTATGTGTGAAAAATATCACCTGGAGTGAGCAAAGCATGCAACATTACATAACATAATAAGTGACCCATGTAGATAATTGCTGGGAGATCAATCACGTTTTTATGTACATGATTTATCATGTTTATGATGTCAAGATAGAGGTATATATAGCACAATCTTGTGAAATAAATGTAATTTAAAATCAGCCACCAAAATAAATGATGAAAAATGTTATGTAACATCAAAAAAACATGCAGATGTAAACATCAAAATTTTATGATTATGGATTGATGCATTGCAAAATTATAACTATAGAATCAATTACCTTCAACATTTCTAGTGTTGTGTGTAAGGAATGATATGAATTTTCAGGAATTTAATTTGTATTTGAATGGACATTATAAACTTTTCCATCCAAGAGAATGTTAAAAATAAATGGATAACACCCCATGCCAACATTTCAGATAAGAAGGGTCCATAAAATAATGAATTCAAAGAACTGATTACATGTGTATAAGATATTAGATTCTACAAAACATGTGTCTTACTTAATATTTGTTTGCATGTTAATGGCTCAGTAATAACAATATATGCAATATTGTTCAGTGTTCATGAAAATTCCACTTGAAGGCGGACATATTTTTAATGATATCAGTATGATGTAAATTTAAAATTTATACCCTTGAAAAAAAAAACCCGATTAAGGTAGCTCATTATATACAATGATGCAAACCTTTTATGACACTATGTCACAAGATGGGAATTTAAATGTTTTGTTAAATTATTTGTATTAACTGATTTATTTGTCTATCATTGTAGCTTAGTGGATAAAGTACCAGGTTAGGGTCTGCAGATCCCGAGTTCAAATGCCCCCCGAGTCTTTTGTTCAAATTAATTTAAATGAATTATTGAAAATCATGTTAATTAGTTATCCAGAATTGCATATTTTCTGCCTTTTTGACATACGATATGTACTTATTACATATCATCATATCTTTCATGATTAAAACATTTTGTGCTGATTTGAAACTCTTTCAACATGCAGTGAGTTACCTTAAATTCAGAGAAACAAAATTCTTAAAGGATTAGGATATCTGCAGGAATCATTCTAATTATTGGAAAAAGCTGTATAAAAACATGTTTGGAGTTTGAATATTATCCTCTGTTATATGAAGCAAGGTATAGCAACAGAACGAACGAGCATTTTATAAACAAGTTTCACGATCTACAAACAATTACATACATGCAGTGTTGGATCCATTCTAGGAGATTGGGGGTCATTTATTGGAGATTTTTTAATGACATTTTTTTTTGACAAATAAAGCCATTTTCAACCCCAATTTTCACTTTTGGAACTGAAAACAAGGAAAATTATGTTAAAGATTTACATGTATCTATGTGGAAATTGCTTTCATCAGAAATAACACTGGGGTCAGTTTCCAAGAGAATGACTTTATTTTCATCATTTTGAATTGCAGTTTTAATCCCGAAGATTCTCCTAACAGGAAACATGTTATGCCTGCTCAATTTCAGAAGCCTTAAATCAATCTGGGATATATCACATGTATGCAACCATTCAAACTAATTTCGAAAAACTGTCATACAAACATCCAATTCCAATGAATGCACTTTAACGTAGGTCATGGGTTTGCTTTTCGGGTATGCAAATCCTATGACTCAACGTCCTTTTACGTGCACATTCAATTGTGACGTAACAGTTGTCTGAATAAAGTATACATGGGTCACTGACTGAATATAAAGAACGTAATACACTTTACCGATATCACAGATATTACCAATAGTTATTATCAAAGTAGAATTTACTCCAAATCGCTTAATTTTGTTTATGTCTTCCTGGGGAACAGCAAGTAAAAAATAGACCCTACATGTATTCTAGCAAAGTTGAACTTCTTTGAGTGTTTGAAACTTGCTGTAAAATTAGCTAGACATGCAGGGCTGACTGCTTGTAAAAGTTGCTAGCCCTGCCAAAGACCTACTAGCCCTAAGGAAATTACTTTTACATGTATTACTAGTACATGTATCAATCTTCTAATGAAGTACGATTGATCTAATTCGTTAGACTAGTTCATTATATTTCATTGAATTGTGGTAGAATATGCAGTAAAATGTACTAAATTGACGAGGTCTGTCCACTTTGTTACAGGTACAATAATGAATTTGATTCATCAAAATTTTATTTAGAGGATATTTCATCACATCCCGTCGGACCTCTATGCCAAAAAATTTATTTGCCCGTGGCAAAATTTATCGTCTCGGGCAGTCAGGCGCGTGGTTATTTCAAACCCTGTAATGGGCTAAAGACTCTAAATCTAAAATGAACAAGAGAGTGAAGTTGGTCGAAAATTAAATAAAGTAGCAGACGTTTTAGGTGAATCAGCAATACAAGTTAAAAATAATCATAGTTTTAAACCACGTAGATGTTTTCGAGGGGTTATTTGGCTTGGGAAAGTGAGCATTTCTACGTGTTTGTGAGGGAGGGAGGGGTGTTAAATAAACATAAATATATTATAAAATAGAAACAACTTTTTAATGTTTTTCTGGTTAGAATATTAAAGTTGTATGGTCCGAATTACAACATTTTTTTTCCATCTCGTAAAAACACTATTAAATCATCGCAGGTATGTAGTTATGATGCTGTATGACATGTCATACATTATTTCACCTGTTTTAACCAAAATTATTTAATTCTAAATCGGTGTTTACAAACCACTGCGTCACTCTGCCATTTCAAATGACAGTCACATGTGCAGTTCAAACGTTCAGATCATAGGTGGTCTTATCTGTGTAAAGCTGTGTATTTTGTTACAACAGTACCGTGCCATAAGTTTAATAGAAATAAAAATATCAAATACATCTTGGTAATTCGTTGCTTTACCCTCTTTCAGCCTTAAAACTAGACATTTGCGTCTGAGCTAATTAATACATCTTGTTGGGATTCCCCTGACGTGCGTGGGGCTATTTATAGACGTCTAACACTGTATAATTTATGCGTTATCCGGAACACCTTGGGTCTTTCATTGAATACACCTTGCTTTGGGTGAAAGGCCTGAGGTTTTCCGGATGATTTATATATGTACCACACTATATTTACTTTCTAAATAATATTCTCACTGTTTTCTTTTACATGCAGATGTTTTCAAGCATGTAATTAAGGGAAAGTTGATAACTTTGTAAAGTAATTAATCTGCTTTAAAGTAATTATGTACAAATATAATACATGAACATGAACGGGTCATACAGCTTTAAGACATAATTAAACTATATGAAAAAAAGAATTTAACCTTAATGGGATTAAAAAAATACAACTATACTATTATTATATTAGTTTATTCATTGTTACTGCAATCATGTGATAGCAAAAGAAGAAAAGAATTTCAATTATTAGTTGTGCAACATGATTAAGATATATAGCAATAAATGTACATGTTTATATATACTGTATTAAGAAATTTTGCAATATATATTGTAAATAATTGATTATTTTGCCCATAAATATTTGATTTCCCCTTCAAAACCAGGAATCAATAGCTTTATTTTGAGTTCTTTTTGAAGTGATGCATATTAAAAAATAAATGAATAACGTTGTTGAATGACGTTGCTAATATTTGCAACGTTATTTGTTAAAAACTGCTGCGTTGATGGTTTTTATCAAACCTTGACATCTTTTTCTTTAAAAAACGAACTCGATTACCCCATAATTTTTTTTCATAAATATTTTTCAAAATGTTTTGTTTCGCTTTGATATCAATATTATCAAGATGAACAGCACCAAATTCTGTCTATTTTGTTGAATTATGCAATGAATAAACTAAGTTAATCACTATAATTTTCTATATAATTCAATGGAAAACAGTGTCGCTACTGTTAAAGCAATGATATGTTGAAGATGTAATTACTAAAAACAGCTGTGCTGTTGAATGAAAAACAATTTTCACAAACTAGTATATACATTGTCAAGATACATCGGTCAAATTTTCAGGTGGGTTTTTCGAGTGAGAAAAAAGGTGAACCCGCGACCTACGTTAAAAAAACAGGTGTTGAAATATATCTAACAATAGGTGCCGAAACATCCATAATGCCAAACTGTCTTTAAGGCTGAAATGTCCTACCAGGTGCCAAAATGTCTTAGTACCGAATCATCCAAAATACTACAGTTCATACATAGGGACTTGTCCCATATATTAATATAGATATACTATCAACATCCCAAGGAATGACATCTACCATGTCTTAAACACCCCCTGCCCGCTTCAGGTACTTAGAATATTTTTATTACCTATGTAAATGGATTCCACATTGGCACAATGGTTGAACTCGAAAATCATATGTAAGAATCTCCCGTTGTTGCCTTGGGTTACCGTTCAATGCACATTTAAACTGCATTTTTTCCCTTCCTGTTACACTACTAACAGAAATGATACAAGCACCAGGTGTTTTTTTTAATGCCCTGGCTTGTGATGTTACAGCAGAGTTGAAACTTAACTAAAATGTCCAGGAGCCAAGTGGGCTCCTGAAATGTTATTTCTGGGAGCCCACAACAAAACATGCTAGCCCACATCTGATGAATAAAATGCAAGGAATCCATGAGACATGTTAATGGATCATGTATTTTGTGCTCGTTTGTTTCATTATACCATTTGAATGCATAGTAATATTAGTAATATTTCGAGGAGTTGATAATAGGTTTCCAAACTTTTTTATTTCATATAATACGCTGTAACAGGAAGAGATTCGAAACCAGGCCCCTTGAATCTCTAGTCAGGTGCTCTACCAACTGAGCTTACTGGCCACCAGTGATCGAACCCGGCTGACTGCTACACCCCTTCCTCCTTAAATGTCTTCACACCTGAAGACATCAACCCAGGATCTTTATCCCCTGGCAGGCATTTTCACCTGTCAGTTCCAGGGGCTAGTCATGGCACCAAATGTAACAGGAAGGGAGAAAATGCAATGGACCAGACTGGGATTCGAACCCGGGCCCCCTGAATCTCTAGTCAGATGCTCTACCAACTGAGTGAGCTAAATGGCCACCGGCGATCAAACCCGGCTGACCGCTACAATGCATAAATATACTCTACCACAAAAACATTCATTATTAAATTATTTGTAAATTCCAACTCCAATATTTGTTTCCATTTGTTCTGACAACAACGCTGCTTTCTTTGTACTAACAGTAGCTTTTTAATTTTTCATATCTCTATGTCATAATCGTCATGAAGACTGCAATCATGTTCTTTTTTTCCAGCAAGCTCAAAAACTTCTGCTCTTTTGGCATCAGTGATCTTGCCAATCGACTTGGGTAAAATTCGTGCAAGCGTCTGGTTGCTAAAGATATACTGATTACTGAACCTGATACAATTATTGATTCCTGTTCATAGAAATCACTCGCCATGTGGGCGAGCGAAACAGCAAATTTTGGTGCCCACACAAAATTTTACTCGCATTTAGCGACCCTGGACAGTACATAAAAGAGATATATGTCATATGGGGATCTGGGTTAGAATAGGTCCTCAATACCCCTTGCTTGTTATAAGAGGCAATTAAATGGTGCGGTCCTTCAGATGAAAGTCAGACAGGTCCAGTCCAAAGACTATTTCTACCTACGTAGCTATTAATAGCTACCTAGGTATATAAACCTACTTAAAGTAGCTACTTTTACCTGTTTTTAAAAATATAAATAAATCATAATTAAGGCGCATCTTATAAACAGGTCAGTCGTTTTATGTATCATGTAAAAATGCATGAAGGTAAACTTTAACATTAAAACAGATTTGTAAGATATTCTAGACTTCTTATCACATAGCTTTGATCCTAGGCTCCTAGAAAATGGGACTGGGTGTAGTTATTGATGAAAATTTGAAAGGTTAGAAAGTAATCATTTTTTTGTCCAATATTTTTGTGGTATTCATCGTCGGTGTAAGTGAATCAAGAAATTTGGTACACACTATATTGTGCCGTCCCTGCGTTTGGGCACGAAATGCAAGTTAAGGAAAAAGTAGGTAAAAATAACTACTTGGAGTAGGTTTAAATACCTAGGTAGCTATAAGTAGCTACGTAGGTAGAAATAGTCTTTGGACTGGACCTGTCAGAGACCACAAAAACCGAGGCCCCGTGTCACAGCAGCTGTAGCACGATAAAAATCCTTCCTTGCTCAAAGGCCGTAAGCGCCGAGCATAGGCATAAGTAAAGAGAGATAATCGCGTTTTGTCGTGAAAAGCTCGCTATAGGGAAGTGTTCCCATCCTGTAGAACATATGCCACGGTACTCATAAAGAAATTTACGGATATACCATAAATAAATCAAGGATAAACAAACCCTTTCTCAGAAGTATATATATATCTACCTTCTCAAACCTCCAATCCCCAGAACTTCTGTCTTTTGCCATCGTTTCGCACCTAATTAACAATTTCTTAAAATTTAATTCAGTTCTTGACGCCATATTGGAAAATTTTGTGCTTTTCAATGCAAAAGAGTTACCCAGCTTTACGGTAGTAAATCGTACGTAGAATTCTATAGCTACTCGACAGCTTCTGCCTTCTATGAATGATTTTATAATCTAGTGCATTTCCTGATAAAATTCCAAAAAATCGTTTTTCTTGATAAAAAGCTGAATTCGAACATTAGTCATTGCAGAGAAAGGAATTCTCGAAAGCACTGTCTATGATCGACTCTCCGGAAGTAGAATGTAGCTATGGAAATTATATACAAAAACTCCCACTTGCCATAGATCCTCTCCTGAATATGTCCGTTTATTGAGAGAGAGATTTAAAAGGTAAAAGTTTTGTTTACAAATTCTACAAGAACAAAATCAATATTTGAATGTGGCCAACATGAATCGAACTGTAAAACGTTTATTTGCACTTAAATTTTATCGTTTTTTCTAATCACAGTCAAGTCGGTGCTCTAAAATAAAATCATTCAAAACATGAAAGCAGACAAGAATATGTAAGATATTTTGGACAAGATAGAGATCTGAATTAAACTATGAAACATTGTATTATTCATCTATTGTACTTTATCTCGCAGTATTTTTTTGTTGTTGTTGTTGTTGTTGCTTCACAAGTCAGTGTGAAACTTGAAACCTATGCTTACATCTTATGACGACATGGATAGAATATTTATAGTCATAGAAAGTGTGTGTGTTTGGGGGGGGGGTGTCCCACCTGTCTTCTCATCTTATAGGGCTTTATTAATTTAATTATGTATACACGTTTCCCTCTATGCCATCGATTTTAAAAGTAAATTCGATAAATTTATTCTAATGCGTGAAAGCTTTTTTGAATTTTTCTTAATTACTTAGATTTACAGTTAGGACTGCTCTTACATTCAGCAATGAAAAGTTGGTATTCATCCTGACATCCTTACAAAATTATATGTAGTCTTTTTTTTTTTTTTTTTTTTTTTTTTTTTTGAAGTTTCAAATCAAGGGCAATTTAAATTAGATCTTTTGTTCCGCTGCAATCAAAAGATCTAATTTTGATTAAATTGAAAGCGTATTTTTACTATTCATGAATAAATTGTATATTATCATGTATGATAAATCCTAAACCCTCTTGTTTCAATCACTTGGAACGTATTTATCAATCCAGTGTTTGAAATCGGTTTACATACAGTCCTCGAATAATTATAATTACACAAATACAATATATCTTCAAGTCTATTCCCTGACAAAATCGGAAAAGGAGCCTTATGTGGATGATGTTCAAATGCATATTGTTGCATTTCAGAAACATGTCGCAGGCCGTTGCGACTCCCTTGACAAACCCCAAAACGGGGACAGATTTTCTGGCCTCCACTAACTTTAAAGTGGCCCAGGACATGTCGGTATTGGATGAATCAATGCAGAGTATCTTCAAGAGAGACTATCCGTCCTATCCACACTATGGCCGCGAGAAAGAGTCCGAACGACCGAAACTGGGCGAGGTAATGACGAGGGACGATAAATTCTTCAGTGATAAAGCCTCTGAAACAGTGCGAGCATTTGAGTACCGCTATCTACCGAAACCGGTTGCTTTAGATGACATCCATCAAAAATTACGATCAACTAACTTCAAGATGGACACTGATGTGAACAAAGTAAATGTTTTTGAGACCATGCACACCTCATATTTCAAACCCAAGATAACCCCCTCCTTCCAGCGTGTGGAACCGGCGACAACCACATCTGTCAGTCATATTCCGCAGGGAGATCCCCAGAAAGCACACGAGCCGTGTTCCGACTACCGCGACAGGTTTATGGGTCACGATACATCAATACACGTGACACGCAGAGCACCATCAATGCATGAAGGTCAGTTTTTGCAACCCCCCCATTTTAGAACTAGGGTTAATTAAAACCTAAGATCATATGGCCGTCATAAACATCTTCAATATTCCAGGAGTAACTTTATTTTGTAGGTGGGCCGCCCACAGTAAAGGGAGACGATCGCTTGACAAACTTTAACACTTCTCACGGCGATCAGTTCCAGGGGACATGGGAGAAGCCGGTGCAGACATTGCCAGCTGTGGGTATTGTTGGTTTGCTTAAGTTAATGACTTAAGTATTATGCCTAAGTAGAAATGTTTTTTCACCTATTCGACGGACTCGATAAAAATACCCCCACTTCAAACTTTTTTTCCCATTTATTTTTTTCTTCACTTTTTCATTTTAAAGTGTTAAAGATATCACATATCGATATTTACTTGAGCCAGTTTACTTTAATTTTGATTTAAAGAAAGCACCCATTACCAAGAGATGCATTTAGGGTCATTCTTCGAACCCGATGACATTTAAATTCAGCTTTCTTTTATGCTACCACTAAATGTCTACATGCATCTTGATAATCAAATTTTGCCGTGATAATAGTTTTTAT
Source organism: Ostrea edulis (assembly GCF_947568905.1). Taxonomy (NCBI): domain Eukaryota; kingdom Metazoa; phylum Mollusca; class Bivalvia; order Ostreida; family Ostreidae; genus Ostrea; species Ostrea edulis. Next base: position 84,491,703 of record NC_079168.1, on the reverse strand, counting down.
TTTATTTTGGTAAATTGTGATATTGTAGTACATGTAGTTCTGAACCTTATTGCAGCCATACGGATACAATATACCTGTGGGGGATCCCGACAAAGTGACAATTAACAACACCACCATGCAGGCTACCTTCCCCTATATCAGCGACAAGAGTGACGTCAAGCCGTATTCCAAATCCGCGGTCAGCGCTTACCTAGGTAAAACCAACTTCAAAGAGAAGGACGGACATGGAAAGTACAATGACTACCTGAGTACTGCTAGTGTTTCATTCCAGCCAGGGTCAACCACGTGTGAGTATTCTCAGTACTTTGATGAATAGTATAGTAGTGTTGTTTGCCAAACATGTAGAAGTATTCCAATTATGTAGATTTGAGAGCCCCGCCCCCTTCCCCAACCAATGTATGTATATACAAACAAGAGAATAATTTTGATATCATATTTTAAAACAAAACAAATAAAAACGAACAATGATATACATACTAAAAATATAAGTAAAAAATATGATTGATGTGATATTTTTAAAAAATATACAATAAAGATAAAAACAAACTCGGATGACATCATGTATACACATGACCAACAACACAATTTTGAGAACGATAGACTAATATCAATATTAATATGAGGAAATAAAATGAAAACAAAAATGACATATACAGTCAAACCATATAGATCTCAATCTCAATGGGGTCGATAAAAACTTCGAGATATCCGACAGTTATAGATATGATTCTTAAAATACGTAAAGAAAATGTTGTAGCAATGGGATTTCCAACTCACTTCGACATATCCATGGTGTTCGAGATATCGGAATTCAACTATGTGTATAAATACATATCAAACTATGATATCATATTTAAATTCAACATATTTATTTCCCCTTAATATCCACTATGTAGTGAAGTTTCCCGTTTATATCCGGTCGGACGAACGTGTAGAAAACGACAGGTGTAGGTGTCAATTTTCTTAGATCTAAAATATCTATTTGCTGTTTTAAGTATAAAAAAGTAAATAAAATTTTTGAAAAGTCCAAAATAAGAAAATAAATAAATTTGACTGTAAATTTTCTGGAAAATGTATTAGCGAATGATCACGTATAGGTGTCCTTCGATTTTCCTACAATGCTGGCGACAATGAATATTCCTACAATGCTGGCGACAATGAATTTTCCTACAATGCTGGCGACAATGAATTTCCCTACAATGCTGGCGACAATGAATTTCCCTACAATGCTGGCGACAATGAATTTCCCTACAATGCTGGCGACAATGAGGAATTTTTTCGAAATATTTATGATCACGTATCGTTGTTCGCAGAATTTCGAAAGTAAATATTTACACGACAACGTGAAAAAATGTGCGGCCTGCAGGCTGTTGACGGGACACATTTAGCGATACAGACAGTCAGAGGGAATTAAACAGGGTAGAGAAAACCACAAAGATAAATAAAATGGGAGTTAGATTTTATGTTTAACATGAAATCACTATTCACTACGATTATATACCGTAACTCCCATGATGTTTCTAATAATATTTTTCTCACGCGCATTCGCATAGCCACCATAAACGTTACTCCTTCATGAATATGCACTAGAAAATTTTCTCCTTACATTCAGTAGACCAGTATTCCTTTGATACCCGTATATAATTTGTCGAAATTGTCAAATCGTATTATTTTTTTTATAGTTTATTATACTGGTCTAGTTTTTAACATTAAACAAAATACTATTTGATACGGCACAAAAACTTTTGAAATTTATTTTCAGTTAGTAAGGGAAAACGGAGTGCACGTAAATAATAATGGTTACACGGAAGATCAAGACATTACAATCCAATAAATTTACTGCTGTTGTTTTTTCCCTTGGATTTTACATTCAGATGTGTCATTGTAAGATTAAGCTGAAATAAGATATACAATGCATGTAGGGGGATACCCCATGCAAACTATTGTACACGGTCAATGTAGAAACCTCCATTTTTGAGTGTATACTATACATTATATACTTTGTGTCTATAAGAAATTATTGAAAGCGGACTGTTTATTCATTAAATAGTTCTTCATAAACAATTTTTATTCATACAATGCAGTTGAGAAATTCCGTCCAGGAAAACATCGTAACCACAGCGATTTCCCAGAGGGTGACTTGGATGAATCCAGGGTCACAGATCGGGTCAACATGACGACGTCGCGATTTTACCATGGCAACGTAAGTACAGAGATGGCAGGATATAGGATATATTGCATGCTTTGTCTGATGTGGCTGAAAGAATGGTGTGATCTGCAATATTTTGCTATCTTCGGCAAATTTTACTGGTATTTGGTAAAACAAAATTGAGAAGAAAAAAAATATTAGAAATAAGAATGTACGTTAAACTGTGTTGCGGAGTAATGTTTTTTACAATCAAACAAAACGTGAAGATTAAGGTACTCAGTATTCTACCAGTATGAATATGTCTATGGTTTATAGCTAAATTCCCGTTGAGCAAAGAGTAACTTGATTACTAAGTACCTATAATCATTTTACACATGTAGTAGTTCAGTTAATCTGAGTAAACTCAAACTCGTCTTCTTCATCATAACCCAATATGCGTCAACCGGCCTTTCTTTACTACATGTACATGTATTTTTGTTGGGATGGTTTTTCAAGTATATACAAGTACTTACAGTTTTTAACATTCTCAGTCAATGATTTTGACTCCTTTTATAACAATTGATTTATCTGCAACCTATAATCACACCGTATATGTCATTCCATGTCTATACCCATTGACTGAACATCTTCGTGTCAATTTGAAGAATGCAGAGAATTTGCGAGGAAACAAATCTATTCATTTTCAGGCAAGCTTACCGGCGTGTAGATTGCTTTAATTGATATATTTTGTTCATTGAATAATGTATTACAGCATGTCATCACCTCATGCCGTAAGTACCTCTTTCACCTAGAAAACTGTATCTTATAGTTCACTAGTTCCATTACTTACCATAGATTTAGACATGGTGGGAAGTCCCACTCTGATTTGTCATCGAGTACTTGAGTCTGCAACCCAGGGGCTCAATCGAGGACAGGTTATCTTATAGAAAGAATATCAAATATATATATATGCTTCAAGTATTGTGCTAGAGGACTGTACTTATGAATGGCAAGTATGCAGACTTCTATTTTTAGTTTAGCTGTGATTTCTTTTCAGAATTGAGGAATTATTCAATCATATCGGAGTACAAAGAACAAAGCAAATGTTACTTAGTCATGTTTGTGAATATATATATATATATATATATATATATATATATATATATATATATATATGCACATTGAAAATAATCACCTAATTAGTTAGGTATCAAAAAATAGGTGTAAGATCAAAGAATCAAAGTAATAAAAGTGCGATGTTGGAGTTTGGTTGCAACCAATCAGAGTGTCCCTTCCTACAATTCTATTTGTGTGATATACGGTCCTGACAGATGATAGTTGTACTCCGATCCCGATGAAGGAGTTCCTCTATTCTCTATGTTAAAAAATTTACTAACACTGTATTTTATTGTCGGTTCATGCATCATTTTGAACCAGTTCGTGTTCATTTCTTTTTTGTTAATTAAACATTGCAATTTTGTAATGGTTAAGGGCTATAGCAAGTAGATAGTGTAATTGTAGAATAGAATGCATATACAGTAAAACACGGTTACAACGAACACGCTTATAATGAATTGACGCTTACAGCGAAGTGATTTTTATTCCCTGTAGTTTTATAACATGTTATGAACTTATTGGAAATAACGAATTACGTTTATAATAACGAATAAGAACTGTTCCTCCCCAGCACTTCGCCATAGGTGTGTTTGACTGAATAACATCGACTGACATTTAAGCCTAAAGCAACTATTCTCCGCAGTTACCAATGATGTTTGTTCCTGAGTGTTTTGCATAAACAATCTTCAATATCAACGCAGTTGATATATTTTGACAATTCATATGGATATTCCGTTTAAATATGGGGGCGTAGTAAGTATTTTCAATTTTGTAACTTCAGCCACCCTTGGGGCTTCACAATAGGATTATCTCGGGCGCCAATTTAAGGACAAAGAGCAACGTCCAGTTTGAGGAGCCACCATTGACAAAAACGTTCTACAATGCTACCACTCACAGCACGTACCAGCCCGCGGACGTCCCCTACACGTATGATCGGACCAAGTTCCACACGGAGACCAATATACCTATGGATTATTACGACAGTGGGTATCATTGAAGAGACTGTCACTTGATGGTTTTCGTGTTTTCATAGATCCTTTCAATAAAATTCGCTGTTTATTTCAGAGAACGAGGTGAAACACACGTCATCCTTTTCTGACTACAAAGACCCCCGTATCGGGAGAATAAACATGCACAAACCCGCTTTGGAAAATGTAAGATCACACTTATATCTTGAAACATTTTTTAGCTCACCTGAGCTAAATGCTCAAGTGAGCTTTTCTGATCACCCGTATTCCGGCGTCCGTCCGTCTGTAAACTTTTAACATTTTTGACTTCTTCTCAAAAACCACTGGGCCAATTTCAACCAAAGTTGGCTCAAAGCATCCTTAGGTAAAGGGAATTCTAAATTGTTAAAATAAAGGGCCAGGCCACCTTCCAAGGGGAGATAATCAAGAAAAGGTAAAAATAGAGTAGGGTCATTAAAAAATCTTCTTCTCAAGAACCACTAGGCCAGAAAGATTAAATTTATAGATAAGCTTTATTAGGTAGTGCAGATTCTAAATTGTTAAAATCATGGCCCCCGGGGGTCGGATGGGGCCACAATAGGGGATCAAAGTTTTACATACAAATATACAGGAAAAATCTTTAAAAATCTTCTTCTCAAGAACCACTGAGCCAGAAAAGCTGATATTTATATGAAAGCTTCCTGATATAGTGCAAATTCTAAATTGTTAAAATCCTGGCCCCCGGGGTCGGATGGGGCCACAATAGGGGATCAAAGTTTTACATACAAATATATAGGGAAAATCTTTAAAAATCTTCTTCTCAAGAACCACTGAGCCAGAAAAGCTGAGATTTACATGAAAGCTTTCTGACATAGTGCAGATTCAAGTTTGTTAAAATCATGGCCCCCGGGGGTCGGATGGGGCCACAAGGGGGATCAAAGTTTTACATACAAATATATAGGGAAAATCTTTTAAAATCTTCTTCTCAAGTACCACTGAGCCAGAAAAGCTGATATTTACATGAAAGCTTCCTGATATAGTGCAGATTCAAGTTTGTTAAAACGATGGCCCCCGGGGGTCGGATGGGGCCACAATAGGGGATCAAAGTTTTACATACAAATATATAGGGAAAATCTTTAAAAATCTTCTTCTCAAGAACCACTGAGCCAGAAAAGCTGATATTTGCATGAAAGCTTTCTGACATAGTGTAGATTCAAGTTTGTTCAAATCAAAATCAAACCCCTGGGGGTAGGATGGGGCTACAAGGGGGATCAAAGTTTTACATACAAATATATAGGAAAAATCTTTAAAAATCTTGTTCTCAAGAACCATTGGGCCAAAGAAGTTCACATTTACATGAAAGCTTTCTGACATAGTGTAGATTCAAGTTTGCAAAAACCATGGTCTCCAGGGGTAGGTTGGGCCATAATAGGGACTACGGTTTTACATGCAAATATATATGGAAAGTCTTCTGATATGGACCAAGGTTACTCAGGTGAGCGATGTGGCCCATGGGCCTCTTGTTTTTTATTTCGACGTCGATATCCAAGAATATTTACATTTCCCATGTTTTAACTTTAGATATCTTTACCAATTGAAATGACAACCATTTTCTGGTGGATGTGTTCAATATGCGTATGAATCTTGATAAATGTAGTACCACAATTTTTACGGGTAGGAATATTCCAACAGAAATGAAAGTGAGATGTAAATAATAAATTTCATCTCTGAAAATACATAAAAGTATGAACAGCAACACTTCACGCCAGTTCATGCCTTTTCAAAAATGAAATTTCCCTTTACTTAGTGTTTAAAATGGTGGGATTAACCAATGGGAATAGCATGAATACCTTTTTGGGGGTTTACATTGAGTGATGTGACAAGTTCTAATTTCAGTTAAAGATGTCCCACATTCTACCCCCTCTCGGAGGGTCTCAACTCCACAATACCACCCACCAGGTGATGTTTACTCCAAAGACGTCAGAAAAATATGTTTACGACCCTCAAAGGCTTCAGAAGAGTTCCGTGCCCCTGGGAACGATGAAAATTGTCTAGGAGTTGTCTATCTTTGTGAATTTGTAGACGAGTCTACAAATGTCAGCTGTCAGATGTATATGATCTAGCATTAAGTCGAAAAATTGAGCATTTACACCTTCAGATTTATTTGATTAACACTTGCATATTATCTATCTTGTTAAAAATAGCGAGGAAAAAATATTCACCCATTTATCCGATGAAACGCCGCTTCTCAAAAAATTAATGTTAGATGTTTATTGAAATTTTAAAGTATGTATTCATAAAATTCTTATCTAATTGAAATCAAATATAGCAAGATTTAAGCAAATTAAGTATACTAAAAAACATTCTTTGATTTTTCTTTTATCGACTAGGCTAATGGATATGATCTTTTCTGTATAGCACTCGAAATTCCGTAGCCTATCTATCAACATTACAATTATTGTTGTAATAAATTGAAATTGAATAGAAGTTGAATGTTTTGACCTACAAGTTTAATTAAAAAAAATAAAACGCGGTACGTTCATTTATGTTGCATATTTTCTATATGACTATTTACCCACCACAGTATTACAGACAGACCTCTTGCCAGACAACATATTTGACACCACAATTTTATTCGTAAAATATCAGTATTAATTATGATTTTTAACATATACGTGCTAAAACTGTCAAATGACATTGTATCATTATTGCTGAAATTATATATATGCATAATATAAACCGTAGCAGTATTATGGAAGATTGTTATTTGTTTAATGAATAAAAAAAAGTGCCGTGTGTTGTTGCTGATTTCTGTGAATTTTTTTTGTTTTGTTTATTTTTTTCTTCCACGCAAAATATACATACAATTGAAATGTAATGAGCTTGTGATAAGAAACATTTTGATCTTTCCTTTAATCGTTTGGCATAGATTTTTAAAGTCTCAATTTTTTTTTTTTTACCTTGCCTTTACCAATTTGAAATATTGTCCTGAGCTGTTAATTGTTATACAATATGTTTGTTGCGTGTTCACCTTGGCGTTAAGCGTATATAATTAATTAAATTATATTTCATTGACGTCTTTGTCTTGTCTCTTCAGAGGAACCAGTGTTTCAGATTATCAGTCAGTCCTGATCCACAACTGTCAGATTGAATCCCTTCTGAATGTGCAGGATGTCCCAGATATCTTATACCATTTCCTCTTTTTGATTAACTTTTGAATAGGTTTTCCAAACAGCAAAATAAATACATTTTTATGAATTTATATAATGTAAATTTTATGCATAGAAAAACTCAAAAACATACATGTGTTAATTACAGAGTCAGCGATATTTTAAAAATCTTATCCAATTCACAGAATATGCTCTAAATGTCGCCCTTTTTTGAGCAGTAACAATGTTGCCCTTTTTTGAGCAGTAACAATGTCGCCCTTTTTGACCAGTAACAATGTCGCCCTTTTTTGAGCAGTAATAATGTCGCCCTTTTTGAGCAGTAACAATGTCGTCCTTTTTTGAGCAGTAATAATGTCGCCCTTTTTTGAGCAGTAACAATGTCGCCCTATTTTGAGCAGTAACAATGTCGCCCTTTTTTAGCAGCAACAATGTCGCCCTTTTTTAGCAGTAACAATGTCGCCCTTTTTTTTAGCAGTAACAATGTCCAGTCGGTGTGTGAAATTCCGGACAATAGCAGGGCGCGTCTCAGCTGAAATCCTCTGCATATCTTTCCGGATTGAAAATTTGAGTTCTGCTACAGTGTCTGACTGTGGATTGTATATTCGATCTTTCAGATAGTTTTATAAAAGAAATCTAGAGGGTTCAGGTCAGGCGATTGAGGGTGCCATATATTTGGGGTTTTGAAAGAAATGCAGTTTTCATCAAATGTTTGATCCATTCTGTTGAAACCAGATTTCCTTTGGACGTATGCCTTTTCTGATTAAAATCGGAAGGAATTTTTTCTTTAGAACTTCACGGTAACGAATGCTGTTCACTGTCAGTGTATTGTCATCTTTGTTTCAAAGAAGATCCGATCACCCCCGTTAAAGCACCCCAAACTGTCACTTTTCCACCATGCAAAGGTTTCTCTAGATTACATATTTGGTTTCTCACTACCCCAGTAACACGCATTTTTCTTATTTACGATCCCATTTAGGTAGAAAAGTGCTTCTTCAGAAAACCAAATGTTAACAACAATATGTTGTTCTTCATCCATTGTGCGAAAATAAGGTGACTTTCAATATCACTTTGTTTGAGATGTTGTATATTAAACTGATATTTTCTACGGTTTCAAATGGAAATCAAATCTTAAGATTCTGTGCTACTGCATGAAAGGCGAAGATAACGGACAGTGATCAATCTCATAACTCCTATAAACAATGCAAAATAGAAAGTTGAGCAAACATGAACCCCTGAATATACCAGAGGTGGGATCAGGTGCCTAGGAGGAGTAAGCATCCCCTGTCGACCGGTCACACCCGCTGTGAGCTCTATATCTTTATCAGGTAAACGGAGTTATCCGTAGTCAAAATCAGTGTGCCAAGAACGGCATAACAATCGGTATGAAACACGTCAGACAGCATTTGACCCAATGATAGGTTGTATTAGCAAAGTAGATCGTTATACTTACCATAGAATTTGCAAAATGCTGACTTTAAACGAGACTGTTGAAACCCCTGCACCATCAACTTGTTTGTCGGTAGCCTGCCTCGATTTAAAAACTGACCATACGCAGAACAAGCTCTTGCGTACCGAATCAGTTGAGATATATAAACACCATATGCAGGTGATAATGGAATACTGCTACATAAATATGGGAAGTTGATGATGGAGAATCTGAAATCATCCCGTTTGTCATAAAGTTGAGTTGTTTGTTTGCCGTTAATATCTATTTCCATAAAATATCTATGAAGCAGAAGTGAACGACTGTGGTTTTTATTTAGAGTTCATAGGGATATATCAAATCGACATATGAATGAAAAGTATCATTGTTAATAGATAATACGTCGTCGATATATCTAAATGTCGAATTAAAGACCACAGCAAGAAAGATTTTCTTCTCATGTAGAGGTTTTTGTATAAATTCTGCTTCATAAGAATATAAAAACAGGTCAGCTTAGAAAGGAGCACAGTTTGTGCCCATGGGAATTCCAACAGACTGTTGGAAGACCTGATCATCATATACCACGAAGATATTGTCAATGAAGAACTCCAGCATATTTTTTATTTTAATTTCAGAATACTTCTGCGTGGAATCAGAGTGGTGATTAATATATTAATTTTTTGGATGGCTGATCACTAGATATGAATATTTCCGTTTTCCATTTTTGTTGAAGAAGCAACTGTTTATGATGTCAAAAAGTCTAATCTTTAATTCATTATGAGGAATGGTCGTATAAAGTGTTGAAAAGTCATACGTTTCGATGTTATTGATTTGAGAAAAGTTTTGCGATATCAAATTTACTAAAAGTTCTTTAGAATGTTTTGGAATTCACATTTGATTTACACCATTTCTGGCATATGTAGTAGCACAATACGTTTGAAGTTTCTCCTTCACAGCTGTTACTATTTTCCTGAGGAGCTAAGATAAGGGCTTGGTAGAACATTTATTGGATCCAGCAATGTATATTTGTAAAGGTTTTTATGATTGATTTGATTGATGTTCACCGCCACACTCAACAATTTTTCAGTTATTTGGTGGCGCCCAGTTTTTATTGGTGGAAGAGAGAACCCAGATACAATGTACCTGCGAAGAAACCACCGACCTTCCGAAAGTAAACTGGGAAACTTTCTCACTTGCAGGCGCGAGCGGGATTCGAACTCGCGCCGACCAGAGGTGAGAGGCCGTGTGATTTTGAGCGCGATGCTCTAACCACTCGGCAATGGAGGCCCCTGTTTTTTTTATGAAGTTTAGGAATCCAGCATATTCATCCGACCCATTGACTGGGAAAAACTGAAGCATGGTTTTGAAGAATTTCATCTTTTGAAAGGGCAGTTGGATTACAAGTACGATTACCAAAAGTGGAATTAATGCCAAGTGCCAAATGCATGTAACTCTGTCGCTAACATCAATTGACAGATTTCTAACATATCTTTAAGGAGTTTCTTCTGTGGCTCTTCTCACCTCCTGTATGGTGTCCTGACTGACTTGCACCCACCGTTGTTAAAATGTCTGTTGTCTTGTACGGATCCCGATTTCTCAAACCTAACGAACCCTCACTGCTCAAGGGCCGTAAGCGCCGAGCAGAGGCCTAGATTTGAAGCCCTTCACCGGTATTGGTGGCGTCTCCATATGAGTGAAAATTTCTTGAGAGTGGCGTTAAACAAGATATAATCAATCTTCTGACTATTCGAAAAATATATTGCTTGCTGAGTTGTTTAACGATTCTTATCACAGTCGTAGTACAGTTTGGTACTTTGGTAGTACAGTTTTAAAGCAGAAAAAGCTTATTCCCTTGACAGATTCATCATGCATAAAATTCAGTTTGATCACATGAATATGATACATTTTTGTGACATCGTGATGCACAGAAAAATGCATATATTCCCAGACTTATCACGTGGAATATTTCTTTTGATGAATTCACCTTTCATTTGTGCTACAGTTTACAACATTTGCTCAGTTAGTTTTGGAATTACATATTCTGAGACACCCTGTAAATACTCCTGTAACTGAATCTTCTCACACAATTGTATTGTTTCATTTCTCATTATATATATTTTTCGACATTGCTGAAGACGTATCTCGTTTAGTAGTGAAATATCCCTCAAAGGCATATTCTGTTAACTTGAATGATACTACAGACCACACCTAGTGTTGCCTAGATAGAGGTTCTATACAGACCACAATTAGTGTTGCTAGATAAAGGTTCTATATACCACACTTAGTGTTGCTAGATAAAGGTTCTATAGATCTCACTTAGTGTTACTAGATAAAGGTTCTATAGATCACAGTTAGTGTTGTTAGATAAAGGTTCTATATACCACACTTAGTGTTACTAGATAAAGGTTCTATAGATCACACTTAGTGTTACTAGATAAAGGTTCTATAGATCACACTTAGTGTTGTTAGATAAAGGTTCTATAGATCACACTTAGTGTTGTTAGATAAAGGTTCTATAGATCACACTTAGTGTTACTAGATAAAGGTTCTATAGATCACACTTAGTGTTACTAGATAAAGGTTCTATAGATCACACTTAGTGTTGTTAGATAAAGGTTCTATACATCACACTTAGTGTTACTAGATAAAGGTTCTATATATCACACTCAGTGTTACTAGATAAAGGTTCTATAGATCACAGTTAGTGTTGCTAGATAAAGGTTCTATACAGATCACACTTAATGTTGTTAGATAAAGGTTCTATAGATCACACTTAGTGTTACTAGATAAAGGTTCTATAGATCACACTTAGTGTTACTAGATAAAGGTTCTATACATCACACTTAGTGTTGTTAGATAAAGGTTCTATATACCACACTTAGTGTTACTAGATAAAGGTTCTATACATCACACTTAGTGTTGCTAGATAAAGGTTCTATAGATCACACTTAGTGTTACTAGATAAAGGTTCTATAGATCACACTTAGTGTTGCTAGATAAAGGTTCTATAGATCACACTTAGTGTTGCTAGATAAAGGTTCTATAGATCACAGTTAGTGTTGTTAGATAAAGGTTCTATATACCACACTTAGTGTTGTTAGATAAAGGTTCTATAGATCACACTTAGTGTTGCTAGATAAAGGTTCTATAGATCACACTTAGTGTTGCTAGATAAAGGTTCTACATATTACACATAGTGTTACTAGATAAAGGTTCTACATATTACACATAGTGTTACTAGATAAAGGTTCTACACATTACACTTAGTGTTACTAGATAAAGGTTCTATAGATCACACTTAGTGTTGTTAGATAAAGGTTCTATATACCACACTTAGTGTTGTTAGATAAAGGTTCTATAGATCACACTTAGTGTTGCTAGATAAAGGTTCTACATATTACACTTAGTGTTACTAGATAAAGGTTCTACATATTACACATAGTGTTACTAGATAAAGGTTCTACACATTACACTTAGTGTTACTAGATAAAGGTTCTATATATTACACTTAGTGTTACTAGATAAAGGTTCTACATATTACACTTAGTGTTACTAGATAAAGGTTCTACATATTACACTTAGTGTTACTAGATAAAGGTTCTACATATTACACTTAATGTTGTTAGATAAAGGTTCTACATATTACACTTAGTGTTACTAGATAAAGGTTCTATAGATCACACTTAGTGTTACTAGATAAAGGTTCTATAGATCACACTTAGTGTTACTAGATAAAGGTTCTATAGATCACACTTAGTGTTACTAGATAAAGGTTCTACAGATCACACTTAGTGTTACTAGATAAAGGTTCTATAGATCACACTTAGTGTTACTAGATAAAGGTTCTACATATTACACTTAGTGTTACTAGATAAAGGTTCTATAGATCACACTTAGTGTTGTTAGATAAAGGTTCTATAGATCACACTTAGTGTTACTAGATAAAGGTTCTATAGATCACACTTAGTGTTACTAGATAAAGGTTCTATAGATCACACTTAGTGTTACTAGATAAAGGTTCTACATATTACACTTAGTGTTACTAGATAAAGGTTCTATAGATCACATTTAGTGTTGCTAGATAAAGGTTCTATAGATCACACTTAGTGTTACTAGATAAAGGTTCTATAGATCACACTTAGTGTTACTAGATAAAGGTTCTATAGATCTCACTTAATGTTACTAGATAAAGGTTCTACATATTACACATAGTGTTACTAGATAAAGGTTCTATATACCACACTTAGTGTTACTAGATAAAGGTTCTATAGATCTCACTTAGTGTTACTAGATAAAGGTTCTATAGATCACACTTAGTGTTACTAGATAAAGGTTCTATAGATCACACTTAGTGTTACTAGATAAAGGTTCTATACATCACACTTAGTGTTGTTAGATAAAGGTTCTATAGATCACACTTAGTGTTACTAGATAAAGGTTCTATATATCACACTTAGTGTTGTTAGATAAAGGTTCTATAGATCACACTTAGTGTTACTAGATAAAGGTTCTATAGATCACACTTAGTGTTACTAGATAAAGGTTCTATAGATCACACTTAGTGTTACTAGATAAAGGTTCTATATACCACACTTAATGTTGCTAGATAAAGGTTCTATACATCACACTTAGTGTTGTTAGATAAAGGTTCTATAGATCACACTTAGTGTTACTAGATAAAGGTTCTATATATCACACTTAGTGTTGTTAGATAAAGGTTCTATAGATCACACTTAATGTTACTAGATAAAGGTTCTATATACCACACTTAGTGTTGTTAGATAAAGGTTCTATATACCACACTTAGTGTTGCTAGATAAAGGTTCTATAGATCACACTTAGTGTTACTAGATAAAAGTTCTACAGATCACACTTAGTGTTGCTAGATAAAGGTTCTATAGATCACACTTAGTGTTACTAGATAAAGGTTCTATAGATCACACTTAGTGTTACTAGATAAAGGTTCTATAGATCACACTTAGTGTTACTAGATAAAGGTTCTATAGACCACACTTAGTGTTACTAGATAAAGGTTCTATAGATCACACTTAGTGTTGCTAGATAAAGGTTCTATAGATCACACTTAGTGTTACTAGATAAAGGTTCTATAGATCACACTTAGTGTTACTAGATAAAGGTTCTATAGATCACACTTAGTGTTACTAGATAAAGGTTCTACATATTACACTTAGTGTTACTAGATAAAGGTTCTATAGATCACACTTAGTGTTGCTAGATAAAGGTTCTATAGATCACACTTAGTGTTACTAGATAAAGGTTCTACATATCACACTTAGTGTTACTAGATAAAGGTTCTATAGATCACACTTAGTGTTACTAGATAAAGGTTCTATAGATCACACTTAGTGTTACTAGATAAAGGTTCTATAGATCACACTTAGTGTTACTAGATAAAGGTTCTATAGATCACACTTAGTGTTACTAGATAAAGGTTCTACAGATCACACTTAGTGTTACTAGATAAAGGTTCTATAGATCACACTTAGTGTTGTTAGATAAAGGTTCTATAGATCACACTTAGTGTTACTAGATAAAGGTTCTATAGATCACACTTAGTGTTACTAGATAAAGGTTCTACATATTACACTTAGTGTTACTAGATAAAGGTTCTATAGATCACACTTAGTGTTACTAGATAAAGGTTCTATAGATCACACTTAGTGTTACTAGATAAAGGTTCTACATATCACACTTAGTGTTGCTAGATAAAGGTTCTATAGATCACACTTAGTGTTACTAGATAAAGGTTCTATAGATCACACTTAGTGTTACTAGATAAAGGTTCTACATATTACACTTAGTGTTACTAGATAAAGGTTCTATAGATCACACTTAGTGTTGCTAGATAAAGGTTCTATAGATCACACTTAGTGTTACTAGATAAAGGTTCTATACATCACACTTAGTGTTACTAGATAAAGGTTCTACATATCACACTCAGTGTTACTAGATAAAGGTTCTATAGATCACACTTAGTGTTGTTAGATAAAGGTTCTATAGATCTCACTTAGTGTTGTTAGATAAAGGTTCTATATACCACACATAGTGTTGCTAGATAAAGGTTCTATAGATCACACTTAGTGTTGTTAGATAAAGGTTCTATATACCACACATAGTGTTGCTAGATAAAGGTTCTATAGATCACACTTAGTGTTACTAGATAAAGGTTCTATAGATCACACTTAGTGTTACTAGATAAAGGTTCTATAGATCACACTTAGTGTTACTAGATAAAGGTTCTATACATCACACTTAGTGTTGTTAGATAAAGGTTCTATATACCACACTTAGTGTTACTAGATAAAGGTTCTATATACCACACTTAGTGTTACTAGATAAAGGTTCTATAGATCACACTTAGTGTTGCTAGATAAAGGTTCTATATACCACACTTAGTGTTACTAGATAAAGGTTCTATATACCACACTTAGTGTTACTAGATAAAGGTTCTATAGATCACACTTAGTGTTGTTAGATAAAGGTTCTATAGATCATACTTAGTGTTTTTAGATAAAGGTTCTATAGATCACACTTAGTGTTACTAGATAAAGGTTCTATAGATCACACTTAGTGTTACTAGATAAAGGTTCAATATACCACACATAGTGTTGCTAGATAAAGGTTCTATAGATCACACTTAGTGTTACTAGATAAAGGTTCTATACATCACACTTAGTGTTGTTAGATAAAGGTTCTATATACCACACTTAGTGTTGTTAGATAAAGGTTCTATAGATCACACTTAGTGTTGCTAGATAAAGGTTCTATAGATCACACTTAGTGTTACTAGATAAAGGTTCAATATACCACACATAGTGTTGCTAGATAAAGGTTCTATAGATCACACTTAGTGTTGTTAGATAAAGGTTCTATAGATCACACTTAGTGTTACTAGATAAAGGTTCTACAGACCACACTTAGTGTTGCTAGATAAAGGTTCTATAGATCACACTTAGTGTTACTAGATAAAGGTTCAATATACCACACATAGTGTTGCTAGATAAAGGTTCTATAGATCACACTTAGTGTTGTTAGATAAAGGTTCTATAGATCACACTTAGTGTTACTAGATAAAGGTTCTACAGACCACACTTAGTGTTGCTAGATAAAGGTTCTATAGATCACACTTAGTGTTACTAGATAAAGGTTCAATATACCACACATAGTGTTGCTAGATAAAGGTTCTATAGATCACACTTAGTGTTGCTAGATAAAGGTTCTATAGATCACACTTAGTGTTACTAGATAAAGGTTCAATATACCACACATAGTGTTGCTAGATAAAGGTTCTATAGATCACACTTAGTGTTGCTAGATAAAGGTTCTATAGATCACACTTAGTGTTACTAGATAAAGGTTCAATATACCACACATAGTGTTGCTAGATAAAGGTTCTATAGATCACACTTAGTGTTGCTAGATAAAGGTTCTATAGATCACACTTAGTGTTGTTAGATAAAGGTTCTATAGACCACACTTAGTGTTCTTATCGCTCGCTGTAGCCTTGTGGTTTGGACGCCCGTGTTGCATCTGCTCAGTCCGAGGTTGGATTCTTTCTCCTTGAGTCGCGTTGAATATAACGTGAGTGACTAGTCCTTCGTCACGCACCCGGAACTAGAACAGAACGTCACGTGTCTTCCCGATATGGCCTTAGAACTGGAATGTCACGATAGGTTCGATAAAAAATCCTTGAGCGTTTTGCACAGGTCCAACTGTTTGACACCTAAAGCTGGTCACATCTGTACTGGAGTGAAAGACATCAAATAGGACGTAAAACAATAAACAGACACTTAATGTTGGTACATAAAAGGTCATAGCAGCACATCTCCAGTACGTTGTACGTATACCTACCCATAAGTTATTAGCGATCCTTAAAATACTCTCGAATGAAGTTTAACAACACATGACGTACATGCTTTTTGTAAATATTTATTATCTGACTCAGCGGGGTGCTTCGAAGACCCATGTGCCCACCAGACATAGATAGGTTGTTAGTTAGAGTACCCCCCTAGGAGACATGGCACTTGTTTGATTTGTCAAGTTGTAATGATGCACCGGTTCTTTAAGTGACTGACACATATAAATATCTATTTTATCGTTTAATTCGTGGTCTCGTATCGTTTTACACTTGATCTTCCAATTGGATTGGAAGTATGTATAAACAGACACTGATAAAATTGTGTAATAGTTCAAATAAAATCGACAGTGCTAGACGGAAATTCGAACTGAAATTGATCTGCGTTGCAAGCTAAAACCCAGCTTTTAACTTTTTGTTATATCAGGGTGCAGATGTACCTATATGGTGTCGAAATACGAAGTTTGACCAAAACGTTAGTGGATAAGCGAGTAAGTTTTGTAAATCTAAAGCAAATTTCATGTTGTGATGCACGTTTACTCGGCACGACGCAACTGATCTTAAATTTTTACGGCAAAATTGTCTATCAAAATCTATGGTGAGCATTACCATTAGATAGATTTATCTCAATGAAAAGTTTTCATATCAAAATAAAGAGTAATTTATTCATTTATTTTACATACAGATAAGCTTCTGATAAGTAAACATGCACTTGTATATTTCATTGCTCATGCTGGGTCCTTATCGGAAAGGTAAAAAAAAAAAAAAACTTGCAAGAGAAAGTCGGATGTATTGCATATTGTTTAACGTCTGCTCGAACATATTTCACTGATATGGAGGCGTTACCATTGCCGGTGAAGGGCTGCAAAATTTTGGCATATGTTCGGCGCTTACGGCCTTTGAACAGGGAGGAATTTTTATCGTGCCACACCTGCTGTGACACAGGGCCTCGATTTTTGCGATCTCATCCGAAGGACCGCCCCATTTAGTCGCCTCTTACGACAAGCAAGGGGTACTGAGGATGTATTCTAACACGGATCCCCACAGGACCTTTTAAAAGTGGAATGTAACCATATAGAATGAATAAAAGATTGTTATCCGATGTAAAGTGATGTTTCATTGAACAGAGAGTCCATAACGTACACTTTTTAAATTTATTTACAAATTCAATTATTTCGCAAATATGAAAAACAGCATTGACAAACATCCAGTGGTATCACTAATGGCGATATTCAATATTATTGACTTTTCATTTGACTTTGCGCTGAACAGTATAACCTTGAAATTTGGAAAAACCCTGTCAATAAGCTAAAGCAGGGGTGTGTTGATTGTTGTTTTGTTTTCGGGGGTTGGGGGGAGGGGTGTTTTTTGCTTCTTGGAGGATCTTCTTCTGGGGGTCTAGATATTTTTTAAATTTAATTTTATTTTATTAGTATTCTTTTTTTCCTCACGCATCAATATTTGCTTTTTAAAAAGAAATTGAACTCCCAAAGTTTCGTAATTACAAGGTGACATTTGAACCCTATTTATACATTATCATACAATTACTAACTTCATATTTTTTGGATTAATAACTCCTTTTATCCGGCAACTTCCCTCGTAATTGGTCCAGTAAATATGATTTTATTAACCAAACCAATATACAGTCGATACCCCATGTCTTTTCAAAGTTATTGTGATCCTTCTGTGTTCCTTTTCTACTGGAAAATAAGCTATTTTGGTTGAGCAAAATCTTACGGTAAGTCCTTATAAATAACTCATTGCAGGATAAACAAGTGATATTTGACAAGACTCGTCCTCTGTCACGTTTTCTTAACCTCGCCCCAATTCTACAGTGATCACGGAGGGGAGGACACGATATTGTGGTTATTGATCAGTTTGTAGTTACCGGATAAAAGGAGTTATCAATCCAAGAAATATGAAGTTAGTAATTGTGTGATAATGATCATGACACTCAGAGAAAGCAAAAGGAAAAATTCCCGATGCACAGACTGAAGTCATTTGACCCTCAAGAAATCTACAAGCCCACCAACTTCACCAGGATGAATATAGGCTAAACCTGTAGCAGATTCTGAGCTCCATCTACTCGTTTGATAATATTTATATGCTAATATACTATATTGCATATTAATTTACAGGACTGCGTGCCAGTCCTATTCCCCTATACGCCTTTCACGCACCCTTCCTTTCAGAAAAACCCATCACGTGACTTAGGCCATGATCAGACAAAAACTTAGAGTGTTTTGTGATTCTACATTCTTGTGCACAAAACACTATCAATGCGGGGATGTCTGATGGTTATCTGACAAAACACTATCAATGCGGGGATGTCTGATGGTTATCTGACAAAACACTATCAATGCGGGGATGTCTGATGGTTATCTGACAAAACACTATCAATGCGGGGATGTCTGATGGTTATCTGACAAAACACTATCAATGCGGGGATGTCTGATGGTTATCTGACAAAACACTATCAATGCGGGGATGTCTGATGGTTATCTGACAAAACACTATCAATGCGGGGATGTCTGATGGTTATCTGACAAAACACTATCAATGCGGGGATGTCTGATGGTTATCTGACTTTCTGGGCTGGTAATCCTTGATGATTATTATTTGACTATCTGGGCTGGTAATCCTTGATGATTATTATTTGACTATCTGGGCTGCTGGTCCTTGATAATCATTATTTGACTTTCTGGGCTGCTGTTCCTTGATAATTATTATTTGACTTCCTTGATAATTATTATTTGACTTCCTTGATAATTATTATTTGACTTTCTGGGCTGCTAATTCTTTGTTTCATCAGTTGTTTCACTTGTATAAATTTGTTTTCTCCTTTCGACTCTATGATTCACACTGCTCAGTAGGAAATCTTCGCGGGTATACAAGTTGAATTTTGCACTGATTACCGTCATTAATTAACTCGTCTCCTTTGAGAATAATTTCGTCACCTTCGCGTTCCATTGAACGAATAGGACGTGTCCTAATTCGCTGCTAAAAACGTGGAATAACGAGTCACAAACAATAAACATGTAATTATCAGCGTATATACTTTTGTAGATTTAGGCTACTGCTATGTAAAACATTTCCATTTGTCCTGAGGAAGGGACAGGTCATCCCGAAAATTTGACAATCTAATTGTTTGTGTCGTTGGTCATTTTAATGCTTTATATGTGCAACCAACTTATTTACACCAATCTGAGGCTTACAGGTAATTCATTCAATCTATTACACGAAAACCTGAAATAAAATGAATTATTAGAAATACGTTTGAATGAATCATTAGAAATACGTTTAAATGAATTATTAGAAATACATTTAAATGAATTATACAATTACACAGTAAGATATAACGACCAAACACTGGTACATATATTTCCCAGTATTGCGTAAATAGATAATCCGCTACGCTGAGATGTTTCTTGTCTTCAAGATTAGCTACTAGAGTGAGTAAAAGTGGGAAAGTTGGTGAGTAGCATAAACCTATCTAACATCTCCAGTGGTCAGTTGTAACATAAACCTATCGAACAACTCCAGTGGTCAGTTGTAAAGTAAACCTATCTAACATCTCCAGTGGTCAGTTGTGACATAAACCTATCTAACATCTCCAGTGGTCAGTTGTAAAATAAACCTATCTAACATCTCAAGTAGTCAGTTGAAGCAGAAGTCTATCTAACAACTCCTGTGGTCAGTTGTAAAATAAGCCAATTTAACAACTCCGGTGGTCGTAAAATTTGCCAAACGATATCAAAAACTTAGTCGTGACGATTTCATAAGAGCACTTGTATTTATAAGTAAACGCATGCAAATATCGGGATTCATGGGAAAAAAACCCAACAACTTTTCCCCTGGTTACAGCCTATGAAAATGCAGAAAGATTCACTGTAGTAGAAATAATTGAAAAAAACTCAACTAATTTCTTAATTTCATATAACCATGATCGTACCAATGTACTCTGTATAATGTAAACGTTATCGAACTGTTCTAGATAATCAAAATAATGCACGTGAATTAATGAAGACACGTGTTACGATTCGTTTTATTGATGCCCGAATTTCTTTCAGTGACAAAAATCGTGTGAGCAGATGATAATTAGACTAATTTCAGTATGATGAAACACTGCTTTATCTAATAGTGATGAAAGAGTGTCTTCGTGGGTGATCATTAGTATGTTAGAAATAGATCTTAAACACAGTCTACACTCTCCACGCGTCGAGTGCTTTCTGTCATTTTGATGAAAAGTGGCGGGAGATGACATTTATGCGATCGTCTGCTGGTCGATGCTTAAATTCAATCAGGAATTGACAACACGAGAAGCAAGAAGAGAGGCGAGTTTTGGAGAATATTTACGCTAACCGTAACATAAAAATGTCAGAATGAGAATTGTTGATGGAAAAATTTCTGATAGACATGCGTAAAATGCAATAAAAGTTCAAAACATTAAAACTAAACTAAATAAAACCCTGGCAAAGGTAGAAATTATTCTAAAACAATATATAGATATAATAATGTGAAACTCAAATTCAACATAATTTTAACGACACTTGCTATAAACAAACTTTTTTTCCTCCAAAATAATGAAAATGGAAGCTAAATTTATGGTTTTATAAGTAATCTGAATACAGTATATCTGATTGAATGTAATTTATTCCCATGATTTCTCAATTAAGTTCAAAACTGTGGGGAAAATTTATGTAGAGTTATATAGAGAGGGATGCATGTAATATATTTCTATTTTTGAACATCATAGAAAATTTACAGGTCCATTATTTTTGTAAAGAATTTATCACAACCAAATTAAGCCAAAATATACATATCAATCCATGCATCCATTTTGTTTGTTTGTTTGTATCCAGTGTCATTCAAATCAATGGGTAATTCTTTCTAACAATAATTATTTTCTTCACAGAAAGCTATATACTCTTTGTGATGGAAATCATGGAATGGTAGCCGACCATATCAAAAGCTGTCTCCGCTCTAGGTATGAAAAGCATACTTCTTGTGATATGAGGATATTTCTTTTGTCCCTATGGATCTTCAAACAATGTACATGCAAATGACTATTTTAAAGTACATTAAAACCAAATATTTTAGAAATTCTTAATTCTAAGCAAATTCTTATTGATCTACCCCAGTCCCGTGGGGATCCGGGTTAGAATAGGTCCTCAGTACCCCCTTGCTTGTCGTAAGAGGCGACTAAATGGGGGCGGTCCTTCGGACTAGACCACAAAAACCGAGGTCCCGTGTCACAGCAGGTGTGGCACGATAAAGATAATTCCCTGCTCAATGGCCATAAGCACCGAGCATAGGCCTAAATTTTGTTACCCTTCACCAGCAATGGTGACGTCTCCATGTAAGTGAAATATTCTCGAGAGGGGCGTTAACACTATTCAATCAATCAACATGACAAGTCGAGGTATATTTGTTTTGTCCAAGAGTTGAATGTAATGCACATAAGGAATAAATTTCATTTTTGAAAATACAGGAGGGCATGAACCGCGACGTTTTACCTTAACGTTAACATACTTCACGAAGCGCGTTAGCACGTCATGAAAAGTATGTCCGCGTGAGGCGCTGCTGTTCATACTCTCATGTATTTTCAAAAATGAAAATCATTTTTTTAACATTCACAGTTTACTTTCATTTACGTCGGAATATTCCCCAGCCATTAAAATTGTCGTACTATATTCACCAAGCCTCATACACATCTCGTTCACATTCATGAGTAAATGGCTATCATTTCAATTGGTAAAAATATCCAAGGTAAAACCATTGGGAATGTAAATATTTTCATATGACAGACGTACAAATGGTTTGAAAATCGACAAAGTACACAGATAAGGAACATGATGTGGGACGTCATCACAAGTGAACCAAAATTAAGAAAAAGAGACAGTGTATGTAACAACGTAAATACAATGGATGTCAACGTATTATTATATCAAACGAATTCATGAGGTGGTAATCGTGAAAACTTTGGAACAATGCATTGATATTTACCAAATTTTAGAATATGCAATCAATATAATTACCAAATTAATATACAATCCATAGTTACCAAATTAATATACAATCCATAGTTACCAAATCAATATACAATCCATAGTTACCAAATTAATATACAATCCATAGTTACCAAATTAATATACAATCCATAGTTACCAAATTAATATACAATCCATAGTTATCAAATTAATATACAATCCATAGTTATCAAATTAATATACAATCCATAGTTACCAAATTTATATACAGTTATTAAATTAATATACAATCCATAGTTACCAAATTAATATACAATCCATAGTTACCAAATCAATATACAATCCATAGTTACCAAATTAATATACAATCCATAGTTATCAAATTAATATACAATCTATAGTTATCAAATTAATATACAATCCATAGTTACCAAATTAATATACAATCCATAGTTATCAAATTAATATACAATCCATAGTTATCAAATTAATATACAATCCATAGTTACCAAATTTATATACAGTTATTAAATTAATATACAATCCATAGTTACCAAATTAATATACAATCCATAGTTACCAAATCAATATACAATCCATAGTTACCAAATTAATATACAATCCATAGTTATCAAATTAATATACAATCTATAGTTATCAAATCAATATACAATCCATAGTTACCAAATTAATATACAATCCATAGTTATCAAATTAATATACAATCCATAGTTACCAAATTAATATACAATCCATAGTTATCAAATTAATATACAATCCATAGTTACCAAATTAATATACAATCCATAGTTATCAAATTAATATACAATCCATAGTTATCAAATTAATATACAATCCATAGTTATCAAATTAATATACAATCCATAGTTACCAAATTAATATACAATCCATAGTTATCAATATACAATCCATAGTTATCAATATACAATCCATAGTTATCAAATTAATATACAATCCATATTTATCAAATTAATATGCAATCCATAGTTATCAAATCAATATACAATCCATAGTTATCAAATTAATATACAATCCATAGTTATCAAATCAATATACAATCCATAGTTATCAAATTAATATACAATCCATAGTTATCAAATTAATATACAATCCATAGTTATCAAATTTTAAAATATACAATCCATAGTTATCAAATCAATATACAATCCATAGTTATCAAATTAATATACAATCCATAGTTATCAAATTAATATACAATCCATAGTTACCAAATTAATATACAATCCATAGTTATCAAATTAATATACAATCCATAGTTACCAAATTAATATACAATCCATAGTTATCAATATACAATCCATAGTTATCAATATACAATCCATAGTTACCAAATTAATATACAATCCATATTTATCAAATTAATATGCAATCCATAGTTATCAAATCAATATACAATCCATAGTTATCAAATTAATATACAATCCATAGTTATCAAATTAATATACAATCCATAGTTATCAAATTTTAAAATATACAATCCATAGTTATCAAATCAATATACAATCCATAGTTACCAAATTAATATACAATCCATAGTTACCAAATTAATATACAGTTATCAAATTAATATACAATCCATAGTTATCAAATTAATATACAATCCATAGTTATCAAATTAATATACAATCCATAGTTACCAAATTAATATACAATCCATAGTTATCAAATTAATATACAATCCATAGTTACCAAATTAATATACAATCCATAGTTATCAATATACAATCCATAGTTATCAATATACAATCCATAGTTATGAAATTAATATACAATCCATATTTATCAAATTAATATGCAATCCATAGTTATCAAATCAATATACAATCCATAGTTATCAAATTAATATACAATCCATAGTTATCAAATTAATATACAATCCATAGTTATCAAATTTTAAAATATACAATCCATAGTTATCAAATCAATATACAATCCATAGTTACCAAATTAATATACAATCCATAGTTATCAAATTAATATACAATCCATAGTTACCAAATTAATATACAATCCATAGTTATCAAATTAATATACAATCCATAGTTATCAAATTAATATACAATCCATAGTTACCAAATTAATATACAATCCATAGTTACCAAATTAATATACAATCCATAGTTATCAAATTAATATACAATCATATCCATAGTTACCAAATTAATATACAATCCATAGTTGTCAAATTAATATACAATCCATAGTTATCAAATTAATATACAATCCATAGTTACCAAATTAATATACAATCATATCCATAGTTACCAAATTAATATACAATCCATAGTTATCAAATTAATATACAATCCATAGTTATCAAATCAATATACAATCCATATTTATCAAATTAATATACAATCCATAGTTATCAAATGAATATACAATCCATAGTTATCAAATCAATATACAATCCATAGTTATCAAATTAATATACAATCCATAGTTACCAAATTAATATACAATCCATAGTTATCAAATTAATATACAAATTAATATACAATCCATAGTTATCAAATTAATATACAAATTAATATACAATCCATAGTTATCAAATTAATATACAATCCATAGTTATCAAATTAATATACAATCCATAATTACCAAATTAATATACAATCCATAGTTATCAAATTAATATACAATCCATAGTTACCAAATTAATATACAATCCATAGTTATCAAATCAATATACAATCCATAGTTACCAAATTAATATACAATTGAATAAACATAAAACACTGTTTTAACATTCGCTGAAGTTTGTTTTTTTAAATTAGATTTTTTTTTAACAATGAAGAGATGAAAGTAAGTAACTGCGCGCATGAATAATCCATCAACAATTACGGAACCTCTCGTTTCATTCCGACGCAATTAGAACAGGAATGAAGTTGCTTTTGCCAAGAGAGGTCGGTCAGGCTTGCACGATTGAGCGCACCTTTAAATCTCGTACATCTCATATTACAAAAACTTAAAGCTATAAAATGGAATCAAAGATAATTCAGTGTTTTCTTTATATAAAAAACTTTTTTCTTCGGGGACCTGTTTACAAGCTTCCAACACTTAAGATGGACAAAAACTGTAAGATTTTACACAGGTTATCATATAATTGATAAACGTGGAAGATAATATTTCGAACTGTAAAAATAAAAAAGAGAAAATTAATATATGACGGTCATAGGTAACCTCGTTTTGTTGAAAATAAGTATAAACAATTCTCAGAAAGAGATTATCCAGATTTATCTTATCCAACACACACTAATCTGACATTCCCTTTTCTGACAAATGCCCCATCAAAAATGTACTAACCAAAAACTAATTTATAACAGATGTATAAGGGAACGTGATACTTAATCGTGCATTATAATATTATATAAGCGAATTTTCCTGTAAATTGTTCTCTCGATATTATTTCAAAGATCAGATCTTTAATTCATTCCCGGTAATATGGCGCCAAACGTAGGATTTATTTATTCACATTGTGTGCGTTATATATATACATGTAACCATTTACGCTGAATGGTCATGTCCCTGCGAAAAAAAGATTTTCCTGATGTTTTATGTGCCTACCACAAAGACCAAAAAAAAAAAAAAAAAAAAAAAAACCCAACAAAAAACACCCCCCCAACCCCCCCCCCCCCCCAAAAAAAAACCCAACCAACCCCAAAAAACAAAACAAAAACAAAAACAACAAAATTACAACAACAAAAAAAAAAAACAAAAAAAAAAAAAACCTAATCGGTTTTAGTAGACCATACAATCAAATTTGTCTAAGCAATTCTAAATGATGATAACTAGTACTGCACTTGATATTCGCAGATACGGAAATATTTTCAGGGGGTGGGGGTTTAACCGATATTTGGGGTCTTACTCTTAGTATTTTACAACTAAACCTGTATTGCAATAAGAGGAAATATGTGTGCCTATCCCAAGGAGGGTCCGGACCCTGCCACTCCACTTGGATCCGCACTTGTTCGATCTTAATGTCCTATGTGTTATATAATCAGTTCCGAATCCATGAATAGTTGCTTTGAAAACTTAGGGAGGAACAAAGATCAACAACCAGCAATATCTAACCTTTGATAGACAGAAATAAATGCGTTTGAAACCAATAAAAGAGCAATTTATCTTCAAAGCAATCAATGACCAATCGATGCCCCAGGTCAGGATTGCGCACTCTCGTAGTGTCCGTGTACATTTAAAACTTGACTTTCACAAAGAGTATAAGGGAGCGATAACACAAATGGGGTATGTGTCAATATTTACACGTCAATTGTGTTGATTTTATTGGCTAAAAGAAATTTGTTACTTACGCGATTCCGGGGAATTTAACAATATTGTTCCAGGATGATTGTGTTCTTATTAAACTATTAAGAATCAACTAAGACGACAGTGTCATGCATGAGAAAAGGGTTATTCTTAAGAAACGAACCCGACACTTAACGATATTATACGATATAAAATGGTTCGTTAATCGTTAATCGTTATTGTGTTTCTGTTATGTTTAGAATGCATTTTACTCGATTTAAAATATTAGCATTTCGTACGTAATGTAATATAATAAATCTTGACCATATGTTCATTATCGGGCGGCCCAATCGCAGAGTGCACAGACAGCTTATTGATACAGTAGTAGAGTCAGTAACACTGTTTATATTCGTACACGATCTTATCGTTACAAGATACCAATATTGTTTGAAACCCCAACATCAAATCCCGATCGAGAATACAGCGATACAAAATTCTAATCCCGTCCGTGTCTTGCAGCTTTCACCAAAAGATTGTCCTGTCATATGTACTGCTTACAGAGATCAAGTCTAGACCCATGAAACTGCCACATCAGAATATTGAAGCTTATTGTCAATTTGGCGTCGAACAAGAACATTGACAGGTTTTTGGCCTCGGATTAATCTCTGCGATAACAATGAAGAAACTATTCTATTTTTGACTTAAAGAATAAGCAGGCGGATGTTCTTACCATTGGAACCAAGTGCAACTTGTTGCGTCTTAATTTAAATCAAAAGATACAAGAAATAAAGTTTCTAAATGTACGTGCGATGGCATGAGTAAAGTTATGGTAGCACGTGCATTTTTTTCTGATTAGCATCATCGTTTTTCATTTACTGCAGTGCAGCGATTGATAAAACTTCTTCTGGCTAGAATTTCCTCAACCTCTCAATGACAGCATATCATGTGCATACTTTCATGTTTGATTTGTTATTTTTTCATTTCAATCGTTGACGTGAACGCCATCTTATCTCGATATTTTGAGAATCTCTTTATTTGTTCTGTGATTTTTTCCCGGGATAACTTTTTAAATACAATTAAAAGCTCTAGTATCCCACCGGATAATTCAACCAAGTATGTCACTCGAACAATGCCGACCTGCCTCCTGAATGAAGGGCCATTTCACAGACAGAAGAAATAACAAACTATTCGTACCCTCAAGGTTAAAATTCAATTCTTTACGATGGCATTATGTATATTGAAGCTTAACTTGTAAACAAATTAAAATAGGATAAATTGTCTGCGACAAGAAGGACCGTCCATTGAAACGCAAGAAAAGACTAAAGTTGCTTAAGTTTGTAAGAGAGCTTGTTTCCTAAATGTTGATAGAAAAAAACAACGAAAAACTATATACCATTTTTGCAAGAAGAAATCTGATTGAATTGAAACACTAGTAAAACCTTCTCTTCAGCTTGTAAAAATACAAGCACGTGTAAAGATGAAAACGGAATCTTTTATGCAGTCCTTCAATGCACAAGTTGCCAAAGTGATGCAATGATGTCGGAAAACTCTGATTCATGGTATAAATCTTCGTCTTTGATATTATTTTTGTGTAAATCCTTTGCTTTGTTGATGAATTTGATTTTGATACTTTTCCAAAATTTCCTATGAATGTTTATAATTCAATTATCCACTCCTGTTCAAAATAAAACGACTCTTCTTTTTACATAACAAAAGCAGCGCTGCATTCCATGCACCATGTTTTCAGGGATAGGATGTCACAGAACGATTCGACTAGTTTAATTGCTGTGCGTTTTGGCGTTGGAACTCGATTTCTCTGCTGTTGCAAATTACTCTCGTCTTCAAAAAAGGGCTCGTGGTCTTTAAAATCTGAATTGAATTTTCAAATGAAAATAAAAGTCGCTTTAGAATTATATCTAAGTCGTAATGAGATGATGTCAACGAGAGACATGAAAGAAAAAATGACATGTCAAACGTTGTAATGTTTGATCTTTTCCATTCCTATTGTACAATTTTTCATTTGTATTGTAAAAAAACCAACCCCACATTTGCATTGTATATACATGTATTCCATTTGTATTGCATAATATTTCATTTTTATTGTATAATTTTTTATTTGCATAGTATATTTTCTATATGTATTGCATAATATTTCATTTGTTTTGTATAATTTTCATTGTATATATAATGTTTCGTTTTAATTTTATATCGTTTAATTTTTGGTTTGTTACAAAGGATTCCATTGGATTAAAACATGATTCAATGATCACGCCATAAGCTATATCTTTTTCATAATTACTGTTTACCTACAGTAGGTTCTACTTATCAACCTTATGTTTAGTCCTGCACGGAAATAGGATAAATTGTCTTGCGGTTTAACATCTCGCTCGTTTTCAACACGATGATACTGGCTAAATCTTGAGCAATGCAATCCTTCATAACAAATCAAAATTTCAAAAAATACAAATGAAATATTTACAATATAAGTGGAAAATATGCAGTATAAATTAAGAATTATATAATCAATTAGTTTACCGATACAACCTGTCACTGGGCAAAACGTTGTCTGGCATGTTTTATACCAATTGTTAGACTGTTCTTGATTACGTATTACTCCGTTACCTGATCAAGAAATAGGGTTCACGGCGGATGTGACTGGTTGACAAGGGATGCTTACTCCTTTTAGACACCTGTTTCCACCTCTGGTATGTCCAGGGGTCCGAGTTTGCCTTCATCTTAACTTTGTATTCTTTATAGGAGATATGAGATTGATCCCTGTTCGTTATCTTCACATTTTCACAATTCAAATGAAAATTATAAATCCAAATTGAAAATTGTCCAATGCAAATGGAAAATTTAAATGAAAAATTATGCAATATAAATAGAAATTATGCAGTACAAATGAAAACATACACAATACGAATGGAAAAGATCAAATATTGCAATGTTTGAAATGCCTTAAGAAATAGCAAGATGGTTGTAGATTCTCAATATGTCCAAATCAAAACATATGATATTGTAAAAGGCAAATACGATTAGTTATACAATACGTCATTTATTAACGAAGTATTAATTATATACGTTTGATAATAACACTTCACAAAATATAACAAAACAAATGCACACCACAGGAAATAGATTATTATATAAAACATACATAATAAATACATGTACAATTAGTACCCGTGGTTAGAATTCTGTTAATCTCACGTGATTGACGAGACTACGTGTCCATTGCACGTCCGAGTTTTCTCATCAATTTATATTCCACGTGGTTAAAAAGATCTTGAAGTTACGGAAGACAGATTATATCAAGACCAATTACCATCAAGCCAATGGATTGCTAGAGAATTAGCATTCGAGCACTGCACAAGTAAGACCAAAGAATAGGTCAATTCTTTTCTCTTTTGAAAGTTTCAATTACAAGAGTCTGAAATGAGAATTTAAGAATTCATCGAGATTAAAATCCTTCAAATCCTGCTTCTTCATTTGTCTCAGGACAGCATTACATACAATAAACACTACGTAGAGGTGTTTCAGTTTTCCGAAAACTCGGCTCTCGTGTCGCCTTGAAGCGTCACTTCCGGCTTTCCTCGTTTTCAGCGACGTTTCTTTGATCACATTCTAACACAAACGTAGGGGAAATCTTGAAATCTCTCCGAAACACTCAACATACAGAGTTTTCTGTGGAAATCCTAGAATTGCCGTTGTACTTCTCAATTACAGAAATGCTTCTCAACTTTATGTGTGCATGTTTTACAGTCTACACGACAACACCAAACAAATTTACAGTCACAGTCCTCCCGAATGTCCTCGACAGTGGTGTAGTAACCACGCCCACAACACATTAAATTACACCCATCCAATCCGTAACCGTCTTTTATGCATTGCCTCCCTTTCGTTCCTAAAGACCCAGATTTAGGGTTGTATTCACAAAAATCAGGAGATTCCTCTAAATACACAAGGTCTTTTTTGGTTGGCTTTTTCATATTTTTGCTAATTCTTTTTAATTTATTTTTCTTTTTGCTCAGCTGTACCAAACTTGCGCCATCGAATTTCTCTTTCAAATATGCCCCAATGGAGCGAAATTCCTTCATTTTCTGCCAGCAAATTCTAATTGAACAAGAACCTGACACTCCATGACATTTACATACGAGGTCCATTTTCATTTTCACCGCCTGAAATAGAAAAGTGTTTGAAAAATCAGAAAAGGAATTAAAAAAAAAATACTCCCGAGATCGTATATGTTTTGTTGTGAGGAACATAACAAATTATGATATTTACAAGATGAAATATGACTGGCATAATGAATTTGAGACAACATATATGAAGAGCTTTTCTTGTTATTCTAAAAAATATATCTATTTTTGTATATGTACATGATGTGGAAATGCATGAATGTTTGGATATCAGAGAAACGGATCTAGAAGATGTTTCGCTATCCTTGACATTAATATTTCTTATCATTTTTCAATTCATTTGATGTTGGATTTTGCCTCAAGGAAAAAAAGCTAAGTCTGTTTGACTACTAACGTATAAACAGAATTATTATTGTGTTATCATGAATGAAAAATAAAATCTAGCTAGAATCGATCATCTATCAGTATACTTGAGATTGTCAAAGTAGGGTGTGGGCTGTCCACAAGAAAACATCCTACCTTCCTTCCGGCCTCGTTATTCCACAGATTCATCAGGGAGGTGGCGGTTTTGGTGGACTCTTTTGTGTCCACGAATTTTCTAGAAAATTTTGCACCGTATTTTGTGTTTTCGGAGCACCCACCCCATTCGAACTTCCCTTTTGTGTCTCTCTGTCTCACTTTCATGTCACAGCCGCAATTGTCCAGCTCTCCTTTTGCACACGACCTTGTAATGCTGTACATAATTCCAGCCGATGATATCGCGTAAATGTAAGCCTTTTCTCGAATTTCTGAAAAACAAAAATAACGCGGTTTGTTTTACTCAGCACCGGGGACAAATAAAAATTGTATTTCTTAACAATAATATTTGTATATTACTGATCAATGGATCTCACTGCTTCTCTGTTTTTCTAAATCAAGTTATCTGCCAATCAAAACTATCATTTAATACAAATAGGCATGCTTTGGGAGAGATCGCGAGAAAATCTGTGTACAATTCAGGTAATACATCACTCGTGTCCCCGGATGACCAGAAGACGAACCTCTAAGCAATTTCCGTTACTCATTGGAAGATAATATGTCCAAATATCCTATTTATCAATCAGGGGAAGATAATATGTCCAAATCTCCTATTTATCAATCAGGGGATCAAATCATATCCGTACACGAGGATGCTTGCATGGCATCAGGCAGCTTGGAAATCCTTTTACAAATGAAGGAGAATCTTACAGTATCATCAAATTATTGTAAATATTTTGCTAAAAATTCAATATTATTTTGTTTTTCTCTCCGTGAAATAAAATTAGACCAATAAAGGTGGAACATTTCAGAAAACGCAGAAAGCGAGGTATTTACATTTTGTATTTCTTATAGTGACGGCCGCTGTGAAGTATAATTTACATTCTATAAAAGTTCTAAGTAAGAATGATGTACGCGAATAACAAAATAATAGAAACCACCGGCGTAGCTATTTAGGATACGTTTTCGGAAAATGGGAGTTTAAGTTATTGTTAAAAGTTACATACAAGTTTTCAGAAAGTACTCCTTATAGTTTTGGAATATTGTCTCCATTTTACGTTTAGTTAAAACAGAAGTGAGAAAAACGTTTTTTGATTGGCCCAGAGAGTTGGAGACGGCAAATAAATGACAAATGTTACTTTTCACAACAAATACAGAGTGTGACCATAGTCAGATGAACATTTCAATCAAATGTATTCAAAATGGAGTAAAATTGACATTGTAAGTACTGAAGAAGTTTTCTTACGCGCCCCTTTTGTTTAATAAAGCCTCAAAGGACATTTCTTTTCTAAAAATCACATTTTCAATAGCAGCCACAGATTTTGAAGACCTACTCTTTTTAAGAATGCCTCCAAAAACGTCCGTAGAATTGTACGTTGAGCAATTCCATCGGCGATTCCCAAACTGATGCTTACATTCCCCAATTCCTAAAGAGGCGCCATCACTAATAACTCTCGGTAGACGGCGCTCTTGTCCGCATAACTTCCGCTGAACTTCTGAGAGAAAGTTCATATTGGCGCAGTTCGTCACTTCCGGGCCTGACGTCACCAGTTCTCTCATGGTAGGTCGAACCGATCCGATAATACCAAGGTACCTATCAATGATACGAATAAGTTTTCAAATTATTCTCAAAAACACATGGAAAGTTAAATATTGATACAATTTACTTGTTGCGTTTGATTAAGATGGCACAATTTGTCATTTGAAATCTTTTTTTTTTTTAAAAACATATATTGTCGCAGAAAGACAAAATATAAATTTTCAACATCTAAAAAGTCGCACTATTGGTCAATATGACGTGAAAAATCTCGCACATGAATAAAAATTATTTGATATAGTAATAATAAAAATTGTACGAAATTGAAAAGTCACAGGAAGATGCACATTTACAGAGAGGTATTGACGAGACCAGATACCTGTGTTTCAATGTGTTTTATAGCGTGATTACTGCCCTATGGTGTGGGGGTGGGGTTTTTTTTGGTCCAGAAATGCGTGTATTTGTAAAGAATGAATTTAAACAGTAACAAAGTAAAACCGAACCCACGCCTCCTTGATATGATAGAAAATGTCGCATTGAATTGTAAAAATTCGAAAAAAGGACAAAGTTTTCTCGAGAGTAACGACGTTGACCTGAACAGAGGCGAACTTTCCAGGCCGCAAAAGAAGAGGGGAATCCTGACTTTTTAAATGTCTCAAAGAATAACTGGCTGTAGAGAATAATTGACTGATTAAGTGCTTGGGGTTGAAGTAGCAGGAATTGGCTTCCAAATAAACAACTGTGTGTGGCCTCATCACATTCAATAATTCACTTATAAGTGTTCATATAGCGCTTTTAAGACAGAAAGATATAATTAACGTTAATTCCCGCTGACACAAAGGACATGTTGGATTTCTCTCGGAATTATGATTTTTTTCTCATTTGAAAAGAGTCTGCCTCCGCCCTACTAATATATATAACCTTTTGATATTAAAACCCCGGATAGAACATAATTTTCAGGACTGGGTGGTTTACTAGATGTTGAATTTTTATAATTATGTTGATATTGATATCATGTAGGGCAATAAAGATTTGGTAGGGTAATCTCATTCTGGGATTTCTAATCGAACACGGTCGTAAATTCGCTCAACGGTGGATGCCTGTCCACGGGGGAAAAATAAAACTCGAAGAAAGTTATCCCAGACCGCCGGAGGAACCGTATGCCCTAGTCATTGATTCATAAAAGCATTAACAGCATAGAGGACGGTAAATCAATTTATTTCAACAGAAAATTATGATATGATCTCATAAATTAAGCTTAAAAGACTCGGAATCATTGCAGCCGTAAAAACCCCATTGAGGCACTCGTAAAATCGGCTCATAAAATATGTTCTAATTGAAACCCATCCAATGCGGCTCCCCACGTTTATTAAAGATGTAGATCTGTGTGTGTGTGCCTCCCTTTACAGAAGCGTGTGAGTGTTTTTTAAGAAATTTGATAAAAATCTTTTAAATTTATGCGTGATTCCGACACTGTGGATTTTCTTTACATACGAGTATCTGCCGTAGAGATAGATACTGTGATAGGACAAATTAAATCGGACAATAAAGTCCTTCAGGCGGTATATTCTTTGATCATGTATACTCATCTATTTAACCCCCTCCTTTTAATTCATACTTCAAAAAAATGTTTACGATTAAAATTTACATACTGTAAAACTCGTAGTCATAGGTTCAAACTTTTCCCCACATACTAGACGAAATGGGACATGCAGAACCAAGGAAATGCGATAAAAATGGATGGGAATGATGAATTACTTCATTTTCCCTTCAATTAGCACAAATCACCCTAATAGTCAACATCGAGCGAAGGAGATATTATTGTGATAACAATGTCATAAAAATCAAAACAGATGCGGTCGGAATTTAGTAATTCTACCGAAGCGATTCTTTTATTACTCCAAGGATTGGAATACCTGCAAAATTATATGTATGTTATACATGAACATATTCAATCTTTTAGTAAAATAACAGCTACATTGAGACAATGCCAAGAAAAACAGTAAAAATAGAAAATGATACCTAATTATTTAATTCATCTCCCCAATTGTTTTGTTTGATTTTCATTTAAGAAAAATCTTTCTTGACTACATCAGAAAAAGAGGGAATTTCTTTCAGTAACATCAAAGCAGAAATTCCTTTTCTCGATGACAGAAAAGCGTATTGACAGCTACCTAGCCCTAATTCTCATCTTAAACTCGTGTCCTTGTCTGCCAGTGCAAACATATCAATATTCTTATGACAATTTTCTCCTTTTGAGATTGCTATATCACAAGTTCCTTTCAAAACCGGACCTCAAAATATTTGTAATTTGATATTGTGTCAAAATCTATTTTAATGAGGTTTTAAAGGTTTACGGGTTGATTTTTTGTGATTCAAAAATAAATCTTTATGCAGTAGCATCGTCTCGTATTGTCTCGCTAACGAGATCACGTATTTCTTCTTGAAGTCGATGACACCTATCTGTGTGTTGACAAATATTGACACATCGAACCCGATAATAAAACTCTGTTATGCCACTATTTAATTAGTTAAGTCTTCGGTTAGACATGAAAAGATTGAGTGTTCGGTAAATATGACAAAACGCTTCCTACATAAGATCAATTGCCACACATAACATCAGAATGTCATTCGTAAAAAGCAAAAAACTTGGACGTTGTACACTTATACCTTATTTGCCGATCAAAAAATAGACGTCTACAGATATTCATATTTTGTGCAAAAAGAATTGGAAAAGAACGCAATCTACAGAAAATATCTAAATATTAGTTAAACACCAAAATACATGTAGCCTCACGCTGTTAAAATGCTGTCAAATGTGTGACGCTTAGAGAAGGACACGTGTATTCGGGGCTTTCTAATCATTACAAATTATGAAAGTATTCCGAACTTTCATTGTCGGAAAATGATGATTGGATATAAAAGAAAAATATTGTCTGGTATCTGAGAAACCATCTGGTGAATTACGCATGTTTTTATAGTCTACAACAGAATGAATGATTTTGCCGGTACTGTTCACGAAAGTATGGAGAAATTCTTTGAAAGCAACATTCGGAATAGTTCTGCTATGTATGTTTTTTTATGAAATCGGAGAGAATGCCGGTTTAAAAAAAAAATCCCTGATTGCAATGTGCATGTGAACAAGTTTCTGTGCGATTATAGTATCACTAACCATAAAAAACACGGGAATCATAATGTTTTATATCTAAATCGTATTCATGTTAAAGACGAAAAAAATCTTGGATGTTTGGTTTTCAAGTGCTATGTCGGACAAAAAACAAAGAGCTCGTGCGGAAAAAGAAAGTGAGCGAATTACTTAGCCAATCTGTTGCCGACCTGCCTTCAAAGGGACCTTATCAGGATTATCACAACTGTTCGCCAATGTTATCATTCGTCGATTGAATTCGGGATCCCGCTATCAAACCCTTGTAGCCTCCCTCTACAACCCTCCTTAGACCCTTGCTCTACTGCGATTCTGGCTATTTTTGTGGATAGAGTTAATGTTGATGAATTCGGTTTTAACTGCTCGCCGACAACTTGGCCACCGAGGTTGTTTTTGTGCAATGAAAGTTAATGATCGTACACTTTTATAATTTACTTAATATTTGATTTATGAATGATTGAATAAAAAAAAAAACCCACCACACAACCGCAAATAACACTTTGGGATTCACTGAATTTTTCATGAGTCTCTATTCAAAATGATTACTTTGTTTGCATATTGCATGGTTCCCACAACTTCCATGTTCGAATTCTTTGACAACGTACAAACATGTATTTGCTAGTTTTGTAGTCAACGCCATTTCCTGCCATTTAGATTGAAGCTACTGATCATAGGATATCATACGTTGTTTGTGATAGGTTCTACTTGATAATTTAATAGTAAAACCATTTGCGAATTGAACTCAACACCGCCAAACTCAACACAGTTCAAAATTTAGCGCAATTATATATTAGTGCTCTTGCTTCACCGCCAAAGGCGCTAAAATTTAAATCCCGCTAAAATAAGTACACGCACAATAATTGAATCATTGAATATCTATATGACCTGATCCGACAATCAGGTGTTAAAATTCTAACAAGGATGCAATTTACATATTTTTAATGTGTGTGCAAGAACTTCCTTGCAATGGTAATGTTAGCACAGGTGATTCATGTGGACTAGTTGTGTAAAGTTAAATATCTATATTTCAAATGTTTTTTCCTTTGATATTTTTACAAATTGTATGATCGCCATGTTCTCGATGCGCGTATGAATCTTGATAAATACAGTACATCTATTCTAACAGTTGGAAATTCCGACAAAAATTAAAGTAGACTGTAAATATAAGGACGGAATACACGAGGGTATGAACTGCGATGCGTTTCGCCAGCATGCTTCATGAAGCGCGTTAGCGTTTCTTATAAATATCACGTGATCAGCGTGCTATCCCAATCCAAATCTGGAAGCAGTGTTCATTACGAATATTGATCAGCTGTAAATTGATGGAAATCTGTGAACCACCACCCAGATGTGTGTGCCGCCGGTGTCGATACAACACAGGGTGTGATATTACATGTCCAAGATGATAAACTGTAATAGAGATTTTAGTTCATGATAAATTCCTGATAATTTGGCCTCCGGTAGAGTCCCTAAACTGAAGTGGTAGCCAATTTCAATTCGTCTCGTGTACTAAGGACATCCTACGTCAGTAGATGGCTATGATTCAATTCAGAAAACCTGTCTTTGAAATTTAATACGAAGATTTTTTTCCATTAAAGAAAATCTGAAGTTTGTTTGTCATTTTTCGTTTTCTGCTTCATTGACAAGAAATGATGATAATCAAACCAGGCATTCAAACATATCTCATTGAAAGACATCGGTACAGATAGTTTAAACGGCTCTGCGAAACTCGATATACCGAACACTCATTACCTGCTTTACTAATTAGGTTAGTATTATTCCGTGTGTTAATTCCACATAAATGGAACATGATGTGGTAATTAAATTGAATAAAGCGGGGATTCATTCATAGTTGAGATAGTCTCACGCCCTCCAATCAAACCTTAGTATTTGGTGATCTACAACGATTTGTCTGGTCAATTATAACGCCCTGATGCAAGTTTGGGTGTGAATTAACCGGTCATTAGGTCAAGGTTACGTAAATGACACATCCATCAGTCCAATGACTTCCAAACCATGATATGGGCCATTAATGCATTTTGAACTATCAGTCTAATTTCACAGATAGTTCTTAGTGAAACTTATGATAAGTGGTGTTCGGAACCATGGGACAACCTTGATTTTATTTCAGTTTGTGATCATGAAAAATATTTGATGATTATTATCGATATCAGACTGGACGTTCTATGAATTGATTTGAAAATCGACGTAGTATACGGGAAATAAATATTATAATTATATTTTGTCAGTTGCTACAAAATTTGAAAATCTAAGCACGACTAATAAATTCATCGGAGTGTTATGAATTTCAAAATAAATTCAAACACTGATTACAATGCAAATTGGAGTCGGAGCAATTTAATCTAATATCTAGCGGACATAGGAAATATAAGAAATATCGATATCTCTGTAAACGGTCATTACTTACGACCAGTTAAAGAAAATTTGTTTCGTAGCTGAGTCCCCACGCATTTTCTCCCCACATTAAATCTGCTAAAAGTTGACAAAGTAATATGGATGATTTCCTCGATATATACAATAAAATATGGTGCAATATAATTGTCCAATTTCGTCTATAGATATAAAAACTATCTTAATCTGTACCCCCCTGAAAATCAAAATCATAATCAATATTTTAGCAATGATAGAGATTAAGTATTTGACGTGCATACATGTATCATGCTGAGTCGTTACACGTGTATGCATGGGAGGTTTTTTTTTTTTTCTAAATGAAAGATGTAATGTATCATGTCTTTGGAGTAAATGCAATACAAATCTCAGGTAAATTTCCAGTTGTTACTTATGGTACTATAGTCGGAATTCATTTAAGGAAACAATCGTCATCACCTTAAGTTTGTCAGAAATTTTCTAAAATAAAATTCTATTTTTAATCCCTTTCTGACTTTTAAAAAAAATAATTCAGAAAAAAGAGGCAAAAAATTCACGGAACCACCGCCTGATTTCCTGCTTAAAAAGTTCAGCGCTAAACAGCTTTCAGATCACAACAACGGAGGAGTGCGATTAAACTTGTCTTTTGATAAAATAAATAAAACTAACAAGGAACACGGCTGATTTGATAAATATTGCTGAACTTGTATCAGCTTTTGTGGGAGATTAATCCTCTGAATTCAACACTGTTTACCTAGTGATTATTGGGGTTTGGGTGTCACTTTCCCTCGCTCGGTGGCAGAGAGAGGAATAACGTGGACTGTCTATTAACTGAAGTTTATATCTAATCCTTCGTAATCCGTTCATGTTAATCCAACCACCAGACTACTATGTCGCATGACAGCTCCCAATTTATCAACAATTAAGATATTCATTTTAAAAGAATTTTATATTTTTGCCAACGGCAAAGATAAGAAAATTAATCATATTTTAACAATATTTAGAAAAAGGACGAACGATTACTCAATTTTCAAATTAAAAGTAAATAAGTCAAGATTTTTTCGTACTTTTAAAATTCCAAATTCATGAGATATCCATGGTGTACTTTTCCCCTCTTTTTTATTTTAAGTAAATTGTCTAAAACATGCAAACACACAAAATATATAAAATTGTGTGCCAACTTAAGATTTGTTAAGAGAATTCGTTGAAATATGATGACGCTGATTTAAAACGGAAAACTGTAATCCATCCGCTGAATGGGTGTATTGCGGCAGATTTTACTACAAAGAAATCAAGATAGGCTGAAAACAGATTCACTTAATTGCATGCCATTATAAAGTGCAATAGATTTTTAATCTGGTTAATTAGCATGTAGGAATTCTCGCTAGATGTCTGGAGAGACCAGATTACAAATCTGATGAACCTCGCAAAAATACAGAACAGACGTGTTAACGTCTCGAATTAGAACATGTTACGAGAGAGAGAGAGAGAGAGAGAGAGAGAGAGAGAGAGAATTTCATAGAGTAATCAGAATTTTCTATAATGGCTTCTTGAACTTTTTCTTAACATATAAATAAATAAACTTGTTAAATTGGTTTTTATTCTTGTATTCCCTGGTGATTAAAGTATTGTCCTCTTGTAAGTATCCAATCTCCCAGGGTCAGTTTGGTCTGAATCCAGCCAAAACACCCGGCTCATTGTAAAGATTTTCTTGTTTACTTTTAATTTCCTCAGGTTTTTATTTCTGACAACAGAACGTTCAAAAAGAAGCTCTTCGATAGTTCATTTCGTTTGCAATAATATTTGTGGGTATCAAAGAAAAGGCAAATTTCACATATCACCTTGAAAAACGTTACAACATTCAATGCTGGGGGAAAAAAAATCACGA
Source organism: Ostrea edulis (assembly GCF_947568905.1). Lineage (NCBI taxonomy): Eukaryota > Metazoa > Mollusca > Bivalvia > Ostreida > Ostreidae > Ostrea > Ostrea edulis. The sequence goes on along the minus strand of NC_079168.1, from coordinate 84,451,135 downwards.
ATACGTTCTTCATTATTTTAATTTGTTCGGGGTGGTATTTTTGGGGGATGTCGGGAAAATATTATTGTAAATTGTCGCCTTGGAGAAGATTTTGACAGAAATAATTTTTATAGTCCATTGCTTTCCGACGTGTTTTATTTTATCACATAAAATATGCTATGTACTTGCACTGCATATTTTACTTTATAATATATGTCAAAGCGAAAGAGAAATATGTGTATCATGTTATTTCTCAAACAAATATAATGCAACATGCGATTTTCTTTCTCAAGAATCCAAAGTATATAAATTTCCTCCAAATCACAGCGAATATGTCGGAATTTGAAATCATGCAAGTAGGATATTAGAGAAACCATTTTGTAACTGTGTAAATACAAGTATCATACGAATGTGTATGTACAGGTAGAAATCTTAATGAACAGGGTTTAAAAGAATGTCGCTAATGCTGCATGTATTACACTATACATGTAGTTCTTACCAATATTAATGACTTACCACCAGGAGGCGTGAACAACGTAAAATCCAGAGGACAGGTAGAGAATTATCCAGGACACTTCTGGCTTCTTCATTTCTCGTTGGAGAGTCAAACACAAGAAACAAAAAGTCCAAATTTCCAGACGATAGTCTCTTCTCCCGTCTATCGGATGTTATCACACATTACACCTGAAATTGCCCCGTGTTCTATATAGGTGTTGAAAATGAAATAATTAAAAACCCAGTGGAGGTGGAAACTGTCCACAATGTAGAGCCTTGCCGGGGAGGTGATTTATTACACCTAGGACATTATATCGAAGATTTCTTTTCACATTTTCCCTCCAAAGTAAAATTACATTCACCATAAATTAGAACACATGAAAACAAATTACTTATCGAGCTGTCTTACTGATTGGGATCACGTCGTCACAAGATCAAAGTGACCGCCCGGTAATTAGAAAGCACGCGTAAAATTTCGTGTATCCTTAGGTGACGTTAAAAAAATTCCAAACTTTTCACATGTTTTTTAAAAGTCCGGGTGTCGATAAATGTAGCGATTCGTGAAACTCATCAGACGCGGAGCCGCTTTGGGAATATGAATGAAATCAATTTGACGAGCATGGATTTTGATTGGTTGGGCTCCATTTGATAAATATATGATCCTGAATCGTCACAGACCGTTTGAAATATCAGGAGAGGAATAAGCAACGCTGTTCATTTCACATCGCCATGCCCACCCTTGCGATATCCTGAACCGAATGAAAGAGAGCGTTATGACAACTCACTCCTTAAAATATAAAAATTTAGAATCAAAATTTAAAAAAACACTCTTGTGTTATCGTGCGTTTGTTTAAGCAGTAGATATTTTAAATTTACTTTGATAACAAAAGGATTTTCATTCACGGTAAAATGCAGAAACGCCAGTTGTTTTTACAGCGATAAAATACCTGGCGTAAGTCTGGATTTTTCTCAGGAAATTTTTTCTAATAAAATGACACGTCTCGGTAATCTTAATTGGTTAATTGCTATATCTACCTTTCCTTCCATTGTTCGAAAGTTTGAACGCTTGCACTGTTGATCGTGGAAGGGCTCGATCTCAGGCTAGATGTGGCTGTTAAGGATGCACTTCCACTGTGGGATATCGTATCATAGTCTATTATAACATTGATATTTCATGTCAACCCCCTTCGTATACTTTTACCGAGTACCACGTGAAGTGGCTTTCAGCACTGGTATTAACAGAACTGAAAGAATTTAAGAATGAAATTCGTTAAGTTTAGAATCAAGAGAAGCAATATCTCTTTGAGCATTTTCTAAAAATGTGACAGTGTTTCGAAACTGCTGAAGTACTTCTCGTTTACTAAACTCTACACATCTGCTCATTAGATTATTAGTTATGAAGACACTTAAAGAAGTAGGGCCTAATACGAAAATATTTGGGATCCTTGAAAAATAAAATCATATTGGGCGAGGCGTAAACGTAAGTTATTTTTTTTTCAAGCACCCCGTGTATTTCCGTATTAGCCCTTTAAGTGTCTACATAACGACTTTATCCTTTCGATGATTTTACGTATCCATTAATTCTAAAAAGGCATATTAACATTTTTCATTCTTGATGCTTTAATGGCTGTACAACAATAATAAATGACTACAATATACAAATGTATGTATTCTTGAGATACTTTATCAAATGTACAGCAATGAAAAAATGGCTGCAACATTTAAACCAACAGCAACGGATAAACACAATTTTTTCAAAAAACTTGTATAATCAGAACTAAATTCATTTGATAATTCAATAAAAATTGTTTTGACCAATGGCGTCATAATAGGTCCTGGCCAATCTCTAATTGTTATTCTTCTTTTAATGCCTTTAACATTACAATTGTATCAGTTATGTATGGAGAGAGAAATTTGCAAGTTGTGGAACTTTTATCTTGTTGATTACATCAATAAAATGCTTAGACCTAAATCTAAAAGAATAAGTGTCTGGTGTGTTTAGTAAACCAGATTAGATAGGTTACATGAGGAATATGTTTTGGTTACAACATTGTCTTTGTTTGTAATGATCGTTTTTACAACTGTATTTTAAACGAACTTTGCATTTATTCCACATTTGGAGATCCTACTTATACTCTAACTTCCCTTTAAAAAAAAGAAGAAATTCTTCAAAACTATATGCTTAAGTTTTATAAAACCACATCTAATACCCCAGTCAACGAGACGAATTAATATGAGTTACGGTACTTATACTGGATTCCCAAACTTTACGAAAAACCCTTACAAACACCGATACGTGTATATGTACTGGATCCAGTCTCATTAACTGTTGTGAAGGAGAAACTTCAAATGTACTGTACCACGACAGATGCCAGAAGTTGTGTAAATCAAATGTGGATTCTAGAAAATTCTAAAGAACTTTTAGTAAATTTGAAATCACAAACAACAACATCAAAACGTATGACTTTTCAACACTTTACATGGCCACTACTCACGATGAATCAAAGACTAGACTTTTTGACATCACAGAAAGTTATTTCTTCAATAAAAATGGAGAAAGAAATATTCATATTTAGTGATCAGTCATTAAAAAAATTAATTTGAGTTGATATTAAAAAGATGCTGGATTTCCTTATTGACAATATTGTTGTTGTCTTTAGTGATATGATCTTCCATCAGTCTTTTAGAATTCCCATGGGCACAAATAGTGTTCTTTAATTAGCTGACCTCTGTTTGTATTCCTACAAGGCAAACTTTATTCAAAAGATTCTATATGGGAAGAAAAAATATTTTGCTGTGGCCTTCAACTCGACATTTAGAAATATCGATTACGTTTTATCCATCAACAATAATAAGTTTTATTCAATCGTCCATTCGATACATCCCAGTGAACTCGAAATAAAAAAAACCCACCATAGAGTCTTCCACATCTACTTCATTCTTAGATATTTCATTGAACATAGATGTTTAAGGCAAACTAATAAGTCAAGTTTATGAAAAACTTCAGCTTCTTCGTCGTCAACTTAGCATATTTATGTAGCAATATTCCATTATCACCTGCATATGGTGTTTATGTCTCTCAAACGACTCGAAACACAAGATGTTGTTCTGCGTATGGCCAGTTTTGAAGTAAAGGCAAGCTACTGGCAAATAAGTTGATATTAAAGGGGCATTCTCTCACCAGACGGCGCGCTACGCAAGCTTCACTTTCACCTCTGTTATCGTCTGATAAATAGTTCGGCTAACCACATGATCTCGCACGGACAAAATGGCGTCTTTGACTCCAACAGAAAGACACGTTTCTGTTCTTTGTGTAATGTCAGAAATTCATCATTATAATCTCGCTAGTTTTTCTAATGTAGAGTCCATAGTTACGAAGTGAAAGTGAAATTAATACATTTGACAAGACAAAATAGTTCCATAAATATGGAGGTTGCACTAACGTAATACAGCGTTTCGATACCTACCAATGTCTTTTTAACTCATAAATTTATGTTTTATTTATGAAAATGATGCAGATTTATTTGATTTTCAAAGACGCTCTGTTTTACAAGATTCTTGTAAATCAGACGATAACGGAGGTGTTGTGGAGCGTAGCGTAACGCCCTCTGGTGAGCGATTGATTAAAGGGGTTTGAACAGTCTCGTTTAAAGTCAGCATTTAGCAAATTTTATGGTCAATATATAACAATTTAATTTACCAAGACAACCTGTCATGGGGTAAAATGATGTCTCAGATGTTTCATTCCGATTGACCGGTCGCGATAGCTCAGTGGTAGAGCTTAATATGACCTTAAAAGCGGAAGTTCCGTGTCGTGACAGGCGTTTGCACATTAAAGAACCCTCACTGCTACGGCTCTGAGCGCTAATTATATGTGTAAATTTGGGATATTTCACCTACAGCTGATGACGTCTCTATATGAGTGAAAAATTCTCGAAGAGACGTATAACAAATAAACAACCAATCATACTAATTGAAGCCCTTTTTGCACTAATTTTGACTACGGATTACTCCGTTTTCTTGATCGAAATATAATGCTCACGTCGGATGTGACCGGTCGATACGGGATGCTTACTCCTCCTAGACACCTGATTATACAAATGTACCTCTGGTATGTCCAGGGACCCGTGTTTGCCCTACTCTTAATTTCATATTCTTTATAGGAGTTATGGGATTGTTGGGCCATTCTTGGCACACTGATTTTGACAACGGATAACTCCGTTTACCTGACCAAGATATAGGGCTATGGCGGATGTGATTGGTCGACAGGGAATGCTTACTCCTCCTTAACACCTGATCCCACCTCTGGTATATCCAGGGTCCGTGTTTGCCAAACTATCTATTTGTATTGCTTATAAGAGTTATGAGATTGATCACTTGTTCGTTATCTTCACATTTTCATCAGTTGAAATATTTCTGGATTTTCTTTAATCTGTTAAACACACTGCAAATAAAAATTCCTATACTACAAGAACCAAAAAAAAAAAAAAAAAAAAAAAAAAAAAAAAAATAAAAGATGAAAGAGGGAGCATTATTAAAAACCATATATGGAGAAATGAAGGATAAACCGGATATACATGAATAATTAATCACCAGAAAGGAATGTCTCGGAGACACGATAGTTGGAACATTTCAATGGGGATATAAACAGTCATTATGCAAACAAACGAAGGAAAATGAGAAACTTATCTCACGCATAACGTCTGCATGGGTATTGCAGGTAAAGTTGTGCAAACTGCAAGGATGCAACTATGCATTTTGGATTTGAATTATAGAGTATTTTCATTAAAAATAAGGATTGGATATCCAAATAATGAAGGAATTGACTAGATATCTAAAACTAATAGAAAATTGCAGTTTGTTTAAGCTTTTCCACAAAAAAGGAGTATATCAACGATATAAATGATTAAGTAAAAGTTTCGGAAACTGCATCCGAGTTGGATTTTTGCGTATAGAATGTGGCAACAACGCCTTACAACCCGACACTAACCAATACATGTAATACAAACCATTGACGAGTAAGGTGGGCATTTTTACGCAAGACAACGTTTTCTTTGTTACAGCCGTGGGTGTAAGTCTGTGCTCTTCATCTTTACCTTGTAACTCAAACAGACTTACAGTAAAAGATAGTGGTAGTGTTAAAAGATGGAACCACATGGAAAACATACTACCGACTCCGGAATCTATGTACTGGTCCTGAACAATATTAAATTACAGATGTAATATCGCTGCCTCCTCTAAATGTTCTTGTGGCAAGCGAAATGAAGCTTATCAGTTCTATACACGCAAAAATTATTCCGATGCTAGAATCAATCTTTTTGATAGATTATTCAGTTTTGATGAATTGAAAATCATTGATACACACCTCAGTTTCAAGAATATTTTATTCAATTCTGAATGGGATTGGGCGGCAGGGTAAACCTGTGTTAGCCCTCTTCCTAACTGACACGCTTCTTCAGCTATGGGGTTCTTTGCCATGCGGTGCAAACTGCTTCATCTTTCTCTATAAGCAGTACAGTGTGTACTTCTATCGTTCACAGGTTTATCAATAAGTCCGGTAGATTTAAACATTCCTGCGCATGCCAATATCTATTTCATACGACTAAGTTTGTTTTATTTTCTATACGAATATTTGTTCAAAGTATTTTTTATCTGTACACCAATGCTAATATTTTCTTTACTCACTATTACTAATAATTTTTCATATTCTATAGAAATATCGTAGTGACATTTGTAATGTTATGTTTATTTAAGGAAAAGAACCCTACGTATCTCATCTCTCCGTGTGTATTTGTATACACGAAAAGTTTAAATCAACAAGCACAGTTTCTAGATACCATACATTGTTGCTAATCCATGCATCCAAACAATGCTTTTTTTCACAGCATCACCTGTCCTTCATTTGTCAGTTTTCGGTTTTATTCCTAGAATTTTTTTTGGGGATAATCTTTATTTAAACTTTACAGAAACATGTACATTGAGATAAGTGGAAATGATGACTAGATCAAAGCCACACCAGTTCGCCTGAAGGGTGTTCTTTACACACCGAGTTATTCCATATCTTTATTCGTATATGTTTACACGTATCTCTAGGAAATGAAAATAAATGCATTTGGATTTTTTTTTTAATTGTGATTTACAATTTGCAGATGTAAATCAAAGTGAATTATAGCATGTTTTGAAATGTAGAACTGCATATTCTCACTGCTAGAAAGCATTTTATCTAAAATCAACCTTCTATCGGTCTATCATCTGCTATGAGTAAAAAGAGGAATAACTCGGATATAAGATCTTCTCTGAAGTTAAATAAAATCTTATTTCAGTAGACAGAAAAACAAAAATATTAGTCCTGTTTGAATATTTTGATACATGTATCTAAACACATCAGGGGCAGGACCTGGTATTTGATAAAATACTCTTTTGTGACAGATTATTTAAATGTTTTTAAATATGTATCAGAAGTCAGTCAGAGGCAAACTAGAAATTCTTATTCAAATATATTGTATATGCCCAGAGCAAAAACAGAATATTATAGAAGATCTTTCAGCATTTCAGGGAGCACAGTGTGGAATGCCTTGAGTCAAAATATAAGAAACTCAACAAGTGTTGCGTGTTTTAAGAGAAATTATCTTAGAGATTATCACCATACTTTTTAAGCTTCATTTTGTATTCTATTTATCTTACATTCATAATTATTTCTTAAGTTTATATGTATTCTACATCTTTTAATCTGTGTTTATTTTACTAATATCTGTCTGTCTGTATGTTATATGCAGGACCATATTGAAAACTAGCGTTATCGCTAAATATGTAATCCTGGATAAATAAAGGCTTTATTATTATTATTATTATTTGGCGGGATGATTTTTGGATCCGCGCATTTTAACATGATTAATGACTGTTTTCTACATCAACTTTCTGGATCCGCGCATTTTAACATGATTAATGACTGTTTTCTACATCAACTTTCTGGATCCGCGCATTTTAACATGATTAATGACTGTTTTCTACATCAACTTTCTGGATCCGCGCATTTTAACATGATTAATGACTGTTTTCTACATCAACTTTCTGGATCCGCGCATTTTAACATGATTAATGACTGTTTTCTACATCAACTTCCTGGATCCGCGCATTTTAACATGATTAATGACTGTTTCTGTATCATCAACTTTGTCGGGCAATGCTGTTGTATTTTATAATGTCGATGAAGCCGATAGTGCAGAAATCCATTGTTTATATTTCCATCATAATACAAACATTATAAATATTCATTTTATACTTATGCATCTTTATATAAACATATTTCTTTATATGAACTATGTAATGTTACAGTCACAATGGATTGGACGCAACTTTGATTATTATTTATACCACAATATATGTACAGTATATATATCATGCACATGTCACTATAAATCATTTACTTATATTTATACCTGTTAACGTGTAGGTTTTTATGTCAAATTGAAATAACAATATTAGTAACATGGAAGCAGTGTAGATTTAATATTGACAAAATATTGATAAATGTAAAGGGGAGTAAAATGCTTGTAAAATATACACTTATTAACAGGTTACATACGAAAATGTTTGTGTACCAAGTTTCTATAGTCATGAAAAGGAAACCATTCAATGATAAAGGAAACAAAATCTAATTCTGTATTTTTATTTTTGTCGCATTTGATTTTCTATTAAAAACACTATACAAAGTTAAAAATTAAATGTAACACACCAGGTGGAGCTGTCGAGAGTCGTTTTACACGGAGTCGTGTTTTTTATGCTCAATCCCTCTCGGTTTCTGCACTTTCCAATCCCCGTGTGTAGTGCCCGCACTTTAATTTAAGGTCAAAGGTTACTCAAGATGTTGGAGGCATCAAATGAAGTAGGATTTTGTTGTGTCTGCGTGGGATTTTCTATTACTTGATCAAACAACCATGTAAATGGGTCATTAATACATGGAAAAATAAAAAGATGTTTATGAAGAATTTTAATTTATGGGTAATGTTTTTCCTTTGCATTTTCAAGTAAAGATGTATAAATAATACAAAAATAAAGGTGTTTTCATGGGAAAGGTTTGGGTAAATATGGGTTTTCAGCAATATTAAAACATTTATAAATAGTTTTACATCATTCGATAGCAATCATTGTTTTGGGAGGGGGTATCCTGTGTCCATAACTAAACAGCATCCACTCTCCTCTCTAACCCCTCTAGGATGTCTTCTAAGGATTGTAAGATTTCTAAACCAACCGACTGCCTGGCCACGGGTTCTATCATTTCTTGAAACCAGAAGTTGTTAAAGCGCCTTTGTTTTGAAGAGTAGACAAAGAAAAACGTTTTCAGCATAAACAACACTAATGATGGCAGATTTTCTCGGGTCCATATCTTCTGGTCAACAAGTAACAGCTTCATAGAAAACAGGATCATTTTAATGTAATAGGTTTTAAAGAGAGGTTTCGAACTCCGATATCCTTGTGTTGGATTAAAATTAACAACTTCATCAGAAGGAGCCTGAAAAGATTCTTGTTTTAAATCTACACTGCACTCATTCTCAAGACCACAAATTTCGGAGGTTTCTGAATTTTCGAATTCTTCTTTTGGTTCATCATCTTCATCTGAATTAGATGGCGAAGATGAACGCTCATACAAAACTTCGTAATTCTGACAACTTGCACACGGTGATGAAGTTGACTGATCGTCTGCTGTGTCATCATCCGACTCTTCTTGCCAATTTCCAATCGGTTCTACCCTACAGTCGGACAGAAATCCAACCGGTTCCACCGTTACCGAAGTCAACTTCGTGCTGGGTGGCTCTTCGAATTTCATTTCTGATGTTCCTGCTTTGCTTTCTAAATCAGGAGATTTTTGAATGAATGACTCTTTCATTATCTTGAGAACTCTATAAAGTTGTTTTTCCATAGAATCAATCTCATAGAGAGAAAAGACGAATTTTTCGAGCGAGTTGAAGGAGACTCTCCACGTCTCACTGTATTTATAAGACCAAGTTAACGTATCGGAGTCCATCATTATTTTATCAAAGGCAAATGGAACCACCATTATTTTTAATTCATATTGGAGCACCTCAGATATTTTCGACTGCAAAGGGTTTTTCCCGTCTGACAAGCGAGGCAGATTTGCCAACTTTAAAACAGGCGGAGGGTACTGGGGGAGTGGTAAATCAAACGTTGGGGCAATGTCAATATCCAAACTCATTTCGCCCATAGACGTGGAGTAGTATGTTGCGTATATCGTAGCACAAGGACCATGATTGATTGAATGCCATGACAACCCTTCTTTTTTATCTGGCGGAGTGAGTGCTTCTGGGACTTTGATGGTTTTGAGAGCTTTGTCTACGAGCTCACTGAAGTATCGCTGAATCCTTTTCACAGATAAAATCTTTTCACCAGTCTCTAATATTTCGTCTTCCTCTGCATCAGTGAAAAAATCCTCAAAATCTCTCATTTCATCGGCATCGTTTATCACGACATAAACAAAACCTTTCTTCCTAACTGAAAACCGCGACTCCATTCCCAGGGTGGAACATAGCGTCTCAATCTTGGCGGTAAAATCGAATTCGTCGGGTTTGCCTATTTTGACTCCGTCGTAGAAACTTCCTCCATGTAGCAGGGTTGAGTTGAACCGTGGATCAATCTCCCCGACCTTCTGTAGGATTCGCTCCACAAATGTCACCACTACGGCTGCCACTTCTGCTGTCGAACACTCCCTGGGATCTACCCGATTTATCTTATCCACTTCATTAAAAACTGGCAGGAGCTTGGCGACATCCAAAGAATCTGCCTTATGGAAAAACCTGAGTATTCTACCGATATTTTCATGATCAATGATATCATCAGGAAACGTCACACTTGTTTTTTCTTCTGATAATGGCGTGTCCCGTGTCGACGGTATAATATGACGTCGAAACTCTTCAAAGATTCTATCGTTCAGGAAATGTTTGGTCATCGTTGAGCACAAGGAAATAAGTATCTAAAACTAGGAACTGAAATAAAAAAAACAACAACATACATAATATAGGTGATATGCTACTTAGGGATGGAGATTATTTACAAAGTATGGAAAGGTAGAAATAGAAATAAACGTCAGTTTACTGAAGGGGGCGTTACCGTTATCAATGTACGGTGTAAATGGCTTTAAATCAATATGTTAGATATATAATGTATTCAATCTGCTGATTAGTATGCATGACAAGTGTTGACAGAGGCATGTCAAGAATTCAATCAACTATACAAAAATGTCTCTTCATTGAGAATTGTTACTCGACATTAACGTATGGAAAACGAAAGTAGCTTGCCTCGCCTCGGGGGACTGTTGACTTTACATATCATATTCAGTATAATTAACAAATGTACATATCACGTTACTAAATTACTTACTGGCGTCTCCAGTTATCACCTGATGTTCAGCGGATACAGATAAACGGGAATACCATACACCTTCAATATCGAGATGAAAACTAGGTGGCGGATCACACACGTTCATCATTTAGCTGTACTATGCAAGGGGACCCAAAAGGCTTGAGATTATTTAGCTAAAAATGACGAGACTGTGGAGTTTCCATTCAGCATATATATAAGAATGATCTTGTTTTCAGCAAAATTCGCCACAAAATGCGATTAATCCTTTGAAATTAATTTCACGCAATTTTTGTCGCGAGGAAATCTGTATACATTTCTCTCTATATTCTTTAAGGTGACCCACTACACCCTGAAATAGTTTTTCAAATCAGTACGAATTGATTTAATCATAAAAGATATGATGATATATAATATGTATATTTGCCAAAAAGACAGAAAATATGCAAATTTGGATAAAAACATGATTTTCAAAAATATTATTTCAACACATGAACAAAAGACTGGCGGATTTGAACTCGAGATCTGCGGTTCACCAGCCCAATGCTTTTTCTTTCTTTCTTTTATCAGCCCAATGCTTTAACCACTGAGCTACAATGATAGACAAACACATCAATCGATACAAATAATTTCACAAAACATTTAAATCGCCATCTTGTGACGTAGTGTCATAATGAGTATAACTTTTAGTGTAGTGAGCTACCTTAAACATGCATGCAAAGTTTCCCTTTAAAAGTCTCTATATGATAATTCTTGGCCCCTAAAAATTCTTTATGTGGAGGAATTGCTCATCTTTTATTATTGAGACCCTCTCTCTCCTCAAAAATAAATACACTGTAAAGAAATTAACAAGCTTAAGTAACGCAGTGTTGATCCATAACTAATTGCTATCTGACGTGTTTCATTTAAGTACAAGTGTTTACATATAAAGGACACTTGCTACAAACAAGAGATTGGATGCATGGGTGAATACATGTATATAGTTTTTGACTTATTCTTGTTGTAAATAGTACAACAATTAACTTGAAAATTTTCTATGACGCTCAAAGATCGTGATTTATTGCCTCTCTCTATATCACTATTTCCACTGCATTGGGAATTGGAAATAATAGAAAAATCGTGATCCGTATGTACATACAACAAATGAACAAAATGTTTTGCATATCTTCAAACGATAATTAACCCTACTGATTGTAGTGAAAAAGTGTATTGCAAGCCCGTTTACTATTTATTCGAAAAATAAGATATCTCTTTAGATTAAAGAGATACCTCTTAATTTTAAGAGATATCTCTCTAAAAAGAGATATCTCTTTCGCTTAGAAAGATATCTCTTTCACTTTGAGAGATATCTCTCACTTAAAGAGATATCTCTCAAAGAATTCCTAGACCTCTCTCTCTTTCTCTCTCAAAATATAAGAGATATCTCTTTAATCGTTGAAAAAGAGATATCTCTCAAAGAGAAAAAGAGATCTCTTCCCAATATTTTTTATCAGTTTGAATACTTAAGGAATTCTCCCTAAACTGGAAGCCTGCCAAAGCAAATCATACCATGATGGCTGCAATCCCTGGGAAAGATTTTGCCTTTACCGCATGTGAAGTGTATACAGGTAACAAAAAATTGATAAAATATGAGAGCTAAATTGGATTTAACCTCTCGGTAACCGCAACCACCTCTTCAACCATTTCCGCTATTTTTATACAAGAAGTATTTTGATTGGTTAAAAAATATGGTTACATCATATTAATGGTGATGCAACAGGGAGAAGTCATTACGATAACCGGGGGAAAAATTTAAAGATATATCTCTTTAAGTTAAAGAGATATCTCTTTTTGAAAATTTAAAGAGACATCTCTCTAACTTAATGAGATATCTCTTTTTATATTGATAGAGAGATATCTCTTCACGCTAGAGAGATATCTCTTTCTCTTTGAGAGATATCTCTCTAGCTTTAAGATATATCTCTCAAAGACAAAGACAAAGAGACATCTCTTTAGCGTAAAGAGATATCTCTTTTGTTTAAAGAAATATCTCTTTACGCTAGAGAGATATCTATTTTGTATAAAGAGATATCTCTTTTAGTTAAAGAGATATCTCTCTAGTGTAAAGAGATATCTTATTTTACGAATAAATAGTAAAAGGGCTTGCCATACAAACGTGTGTTCAGGAATCGTCAGTTTCCATAAAAGTGAGAAATCCAATGAAAGAACGCTAACTGTCAAAATCCGACGTAATTATAATCACCTTTATTTCTAAAGTCGAACATACAAATAACAATGAACATTAGCTACATATGTATGTATTAATTATTTACAGACTCTTATCGAAACTCCTCAATACAAATGTGTCTAAACCATGTGGGGTTTTGTCATGGGCATGGAAGAGTTACCTCCGTCGAAAATCAGTGACACCTGATTAACACTACATCATGGTTCTGTTAAACGTTTCCCGAAATTAATTTCTCTTTTTATAACCATACAGACCAGAGGGGATGGGTACCCTTTCAAAAAAATTTCAGTACCTTTTCAGATTTTGTGGATTAGATATGAATATAGTCACAATACATGTAGTTATTAACATGCAAATTTACTTCGTAAAACTCCGTGTTCACTATAAGATATCTGTAAAGTGCGAAACGAAATCGAAACGAATTCGACCGAAACGAAACGAAATCTACCGAAACGAAACAAATTGTATAATCGAACTCTTTTAATTAGGATAATTAAAAATGGTATCTTAGGCCCCTGTGAAAGTTACCACATTTAAATAAGATTCGCCTCCATCGGCTTGACTGATAGTTTTAAAAGTTGGAAAGGGGGTGGGGTGAGTAAGCACAAAGTACATATCCGAAGTTGATTAAATACCATGTGCAATTAGTTTCGGATCCATAAATTTCAGAACGGATGGTTACATTCTCAGAGGTCTGGGGAAACACACTAAACATGGGTTGGGTCGCCAGCGTTGGATCCTCCTTTGGGCATAGATGCATTGTTTGAAGAAGCTGGTGTCTGAGAAAGTTGAAAGCAGGAAGAGCTCTTAACCTCTTATTTTATTTATAACTGTTGAGGTGCGAGTACTTTCAATAATGAAAAAAATTAAATAGTATATACCATATTATATGAATGCAATTCGGTAAGATATATATACATGTATTATTAAAAATAATTATTGATATGTAGTAAGTCTAAAGATAACTCTATACATTTGGGGTGTTGCTAAGATGGGGATTGAAAACGGGACGGAAAACGAAAATGTTTTATGCAATAATATCAGGAGGAGGTCAGCATTTTGAAAAATCAAAAGGCTTATGAACAAGGGAAGCAGAAATTACAAAGAGAACGGGAAGACATAATCAGAATCCACTGTTTGATATACTACATACAAATACACAATATCCCCATGTATACATAGATTTATCTTTAAAGCAAAAAATATTGAAACATGTATTTATGCCCAAAGGCGCATCCAACGCCAGCGACCCCACCCCCGTTTAGTTTGTGACCCCAGACCTCTGACCTGTGAGACTGTAACCCTCCGTTCTGAAATGAATGGATCCGAAACTAATTGCACATGGTATTTAATCAACTTCGGATATAAACTTTGTGCTTACTCACCCTCCCCTTTCCAACTTTTAAAACTTTGTATCAGTCAAGCCGAAAGCCTACATCAAAGGGGGGGGGGGCGAATTTTATCTATATGTGGTAACTTTCACAGGGGCCGGATAGGCGGATCCAGGAATTTGTGAAGGGGGAGGGGGGTTCTAGCACTTGATCTTTTAGGTAATTTTCACAATCTCTACACCCCACCCTCATTTTTACCTTTTGCTTTTTATACATAACATCTTAGGGGGCTCTTGAGACAGTTTATACATGGAAATGCTTTGTTTAATTTACTACTTGTTATCCGAATTCTAGTCATTGTTATTGATATGTTCAGATCTGATTTAATTTTTTTTTTTAAAAACTGATTCAAAGGTTACTCCCAATAGGCCAGGGGTCTGCGATAAATGGTGCAAAATCCTACATTCTGAGCATTTACTGGCACGACTTTTTTCATTTTAAATTTTCTGCTTCTTAAACAAAACTTTTATGTTACTTATAGTTTTTAAGAATTCTTAAGTTTCATGAAACTTGTATCTGATGAAAAATCAGTGTTCCGTCTTATTTATCGTAGAATTAAAGGATATACTGGTATTAATAAATGTGAATGATGCAATTACATGTAAGTATCCACCTTTCATATCATTTTGACTCAAAGTCTTGTTAAAATTGAATAACTTAAAATGTTTGGTCTGCAAAAAAGAAAAAAAGGGGGGGGGGGACTCCGAACCCCCTGGACCCTCCTTCTGGATTCGCCCTTGGGCCTGATATACCATTTTTAATCATTATGATTTAAAGAGTTCGGTTATACAATCTGTTTCGTTTCATTTTGGTAGATTTCGTTTCGTTTCGTTTCGATTTCGTTTCGCACTTTGCAGGTACCCGAGTTCGCTATTGTTATTAAGATTTTATAAAGAAGAAAAAAGAATGTTCGTATTTTAAAACACAATAAATAGAATAGTTCTATCTACATAACATACCACAGGAATATTGAACTACGGCGACTTTGAACTTGGTGCACTCTCACGACCATAATCCTAATTATACATCTAACGGTACATTCAATGCTTATCAATATTTCATAATTCCAAAAATCGATACATAGCAGATATATTCTGAATAGTTCATCATATTCGAAGGAGAAATGGCGGAGAAATTCGAGGGCCCTTCTCCTCCTCCTTACCAGCGATGTTCTAATTTACTCGGATTTGAGAGCCTTAGCACTGACTGTAAATATAAAGCTAGCAGTCAATAATTAAAAAATGTACATGGACAATAAAACAGTATAAACTTGATTTAGAAATATTGGTAAATTAAATACTATACACTTATTGACGTATCTGAGATCAACATGAGGCTCCCTGAGAAGTACAATATTCATCGAGCCCGGGGGGGGGGGGGTGTGTGTGTAATAAATATCATACCATGGATCAAATACACGTACATCTATTAAGATCAGTGGTGTGACATTTATAAGAAAGATTCCTATGCAAGATTTGTGTATTCCGGGACTGAACGAACATCTATTTTGATCAGTGGTATATGACATTAATAACAACGCTTTCTATGCGAGAAATGTGTATTCCATTTGAATATTCACTTTATTTTGATGACTGCAACCAGTGGTAGCATTGCGTTTTACCAGGCTATCACCACCACAGGGGCTCGGTTGTCAGATATTGAAGTTTTGTATTATTTGTTCCCGAATGATAAATTGAAGTTTTGCATGATTTGCGTCCAATTAATTGATTATATAAATAAAATCCACCACCAAAATCCGCTTTTTTCGAGGTTTAAAAATAGGTGTATCATGTGTACATTAAAAAAAGTAAAGGGACGACACTCGCCATCTTGGATTTCTGGGGGGCCCTCGATTCACGGCTTATTTTTAACAATTTCTACTCTTTGCCTACTGGTTTCTGGCGAGATCTATGTTGGAAAAAGATCCAACGACGTCTCCCTATCGTCTGCTTATGTCTACATTTCGTATTAAAGATCCAGTGACCCGAAACATCCTCGATACCTACCCCTACTTATCGAAAGCAACGGAAGTTTGCATCGAGTGACGCGACGCCTACCGGAGCTCTCCATATAATCACTGGGGTACTCCGAATGCATACGGTAAGTCCAGAGAAATCAACAGATCTTAAAGTGTTGACTTTGCTTTAAAATGGTCACAATTTATTGATAAACGGCCAAGCTGCTGACAATATGATGTTTCTATTTTCAAATTTACTGATATTTTGGAGAAGCCTAAAATATGATAGAATTTTGTTTCGTTTACTCAATTCAATTTCAATTCAGTGCTTATTTCAACTTAGACTTCTCTAGATTTATCGTATGCATTCGGAACATCCCAGTGATTATATGGAGAGCTCCGGTAGGCGTCGCGTCACTCGATGCAAACTTCCGTTGCTTTCGATAAGTAGGGACAGGTATCGAGGACGTTTCGGGTCACTGGATCTTTAATACGACATGTAGGCATAAGCAGACGATAGGGAGAAGTCGTTGGATCTTTTTCCAACATATATCTCGCCAGAAACCGGTAGGCAGAGAGTAGAAATTGTTAAAAATAAGCCGTGAATCGAGGGCCCCCCAGAAATCCAAGATGGCGAGTGTCGTCCCTTTACCTTTTTTTAATGTACACATGATACACCTATTTTTAAACCTCGAAAAAAGCGGATTTTGGTGGTGGATTTTATTTATATAATCAATTATTCGGGCACAAATCATGCAAAACTTCAATTTATCATTCGGGAACAAATAATACAAAACTTCAATATCTGACAACCGAGCCCCTGTGATCACCACCGCACTAATGCATAACATGTGTCCTGCACGCATCTTCCGTTATAAGAGATATAATTCTACCGATATTACGAAGTTGGAAATAACATGATTTAGCCAATGCACTTATTTGACACTCCATGCTAAGTGTACTGTCGAAAAACATTTTAAGAATTTTTGACACATGAAGCAGTAGTGACGACAGATCCACCGAACGCCAGTTGATATCCCGAGAATTCACGAGATTTACGTTTTGGTGTAAAGATAATAAGTTCTGTCTTTTCCTGATTTAGCTTTAGTGTGTTGTCTTGCATCCAGTTGTCAATATCAGAAAGACGCCGTTGAAGTATGTTTGCAATGCTGTCCAAGCTGTCATGTGTCGTTCGGGTTTATAATCAGGTATACCCGAGTGTCATCCGAGTAGCAATGATAACACATGTTAAATCACCGGTTACACCCCGTCTTGATTTTGGAAATTCACTTATTTATAATTCTAATTCAGCATCCTTGCAGAGGTTACCGAAAGCTCAAAACACTGCAGCCAGGCTTGTGACACGTTCACGGAAACATGAGCATATTACACCAACTCTCATATCGCTACATTGGTTACCTGTGACATAGCGAACAAAATATAAAAATTCTGTTGTAAACTTTCAAGGCTCTACATGGATTAGATTGCATGGATTAGCTCCAGCATACATCCAGGGACTAGTTCAAGTCTACCATCCACAGCGAACACTTCGTTCTGCGGATTCGTTATACCTTCTAAAGACACGCGCTCGTACTAAACTATATGGCGAAAGACGGTTTGATGGATCTTCGTGTCGAATGTTCATTAGCTGTTTTTAAAAACAAACTTAAAACATATCTTTTCATTTAATCTGTAATTCGGTATTTATGTATACAGTTATTTAAAAAAAAATAAAAAACAAAAAACACTCAGTTTTAGTATTATATTATGCCTTTTTCTATGTGTTTATTGTTCTTTGTTTTAGTTTGTTTTTATTGTTTTACATGTAAAAAGCTTTAGAGTATAATTGTCTTCATTAGATAAAGCGCTATATAAATGTATAAGAATATTTTTTTAAATGATAGTGGAAAGTCCTCCCCCCCCACCCACCCACCGTAGCAGGATCTACAGCCTCTGTTTACTATTCCTAAAGGAAGACAAATAATGCGACTTTTCATTTCATCATTTCTATATTAGTAGGTTATCTATTAAATTAAATTGCTAGTATTTTTTCTTGCTCAAGAAACTGTTGATCTAGCTACATCAAAATTACTTAGTGACAATTGCAATGCTTTAACGGGACAAACGCAGTTATAAGAATTGGTAAAGACCCACTTATTTTATATGGAATTTAAAGCGACACCGAAGTTTAAAAAAAAACAAAAACTCACAATACTGATATTTGATTGATAAAAAATGGTCTTTATTACTGCCAACTATCACATGATGACAATACGAAGTCACAAAAAAAAACAACCTACAGTTATATACCTACATTATATACGTGCTTTGTGCAAACTGCATTACAAAGTATACAGTCTGAACAGGTGCTTTAGACACAGGGTGTACATACACGAATCAGGGGATTGGGGCAAAACGACCTGGGGTGAAACAAATTCGGGTGAAAAAAACCCCCAAACCAACCAGTACTCCGAGTTATCTCTCTTCATAGAAGCAGGCCGTGTTCAACGGTGTTGTGTCGGTCACTAGGTGACATTTCGTCTTAGATTTGTAGGTAAGCAGGTGATGTCTCGTCTTAGATTTCTTGTTTATTTCGTAGATATACTCTATATTTGTGCTACTTCTTTCTGAATTTTCCAATTGAATTTTTTTTTCATGTTAAAATGTGTCTTTTTTTATTTTTAAGGTGGAAAAGCTACTTTTGGTTTCGTTTCTAAGAACTAAGTGTTCACTTCCTGCTGTATTTAATGGCAACTTCAAAATACTTCGATACCAGCCTCAATTTGACGACTTGTTACGTTTGTTTAGAACCGTTTAAAACGCCGAGGTATTTGCCATGTTCACATACATTTTGTCACACATGTTTATCTACACATATCCAATCGTCGTGTCAGAAGTGTGATCCACCTCTAGGATTTTCCTGTCCCATTTGCCGCGTGTTTGTGCCAGCACCGGGTGAAATAAACCGCCATCCAATTCAGAATTGGGCGAAACGATTTCCAGAAAATAAATTAATTGCCTCGTGTGTAGAAAACCACGGGACATTAACTACTATTGTTTGTGGTCCATGTGAAACGAAAGACGAAAAAGAAATGACGGCCCACCATTGGTGCTCGGAATGCGAAAATGCCCTGTGTGAAAAATGCATCGAAAACCACAAAAAATACAAAGCTTTACAATTGCATTATATATTTCCTCTATCGAATTTGGCGATGAAAGTTAGTCCTGAAATATTGCAAACAAGAGAATGTGGAAAACATGAGGAATGGAAACTTGAGCTTGTATGTGACGCCCACCAGTCACTATGTTGTGCGCTATGCATTGTCCAAGAACACCAGCGTTGTGGACAATTTTCTACAATGACCGAGGCTGCTGATAAATTCTCCGAAGAAAACAAGTTGAAGTTACTACAGAATATTGACCAATTCTCATCTAAAATTGATACACTCATTGAAAGAGAGAAACAGAATATTGCGGATATTGACGACAAAACCGACAGACATACGGAAGAGATAGAGAAAATGAGCCAAGAAATGATCACTTGTTTGAATGAGTTGAAAGAAAAACATCTTCATCAATTAGCAAAAGTCTCTAAAGAGGTCAAACAAAAGCTTGAAGGGTCAGTTGAAACTTTAGAACACCGTAAGCTCTACCTTGCTCATTGGAAAGAAATTTTATCGTCAGGTTCAGAAAATCAAACAAAAGAAGAAGTTGTTATAAAATGTTTGAAATTAAAGAAAATATTGCAGGCCATGAAACAATTGCCTATGTTTCAAATGATATTCGATATGAATGTAAAGGTGTGCGATGGAATTGAACAAATGAACTCGATGGGTGCTCTGATGGACATTACAGTAAAGGAAAACAGAACTGATAAAAATGATATAAAACATGCAGAAATCACAAACATCAGTGAGTTTGAATTGCAGGATACTGATATATATGGTGGCTGTTTTCTTCCAGATGGCCAGTTATTGTTATGTGATAACACGAGTCCCAGATGCATAGTATGTGATGAGAAAGGATCTATCAAACAGGAAGTACAGTTACCCGGTGCACCATGGGATGTACTTGTCGAGTCTGATGGACGTATCATTGTGACAATTCCTGGTTCAAAATCCATTGTTGTTTTACTTCCGGAGACACTGGCTATTGAGAAAACAGTCAAGTTAAAATGTGAATGCAGGGGAATTTCGAAGTGGAACGACAGGTATATGATTGGCACCCGTGAGTCAATTGAAGAATTCAGCTTATTATTTCATCATATTCGGTCACGATCAGTAGATATCACAGATGACATAGTGGTGGATCCAAAAGGAAACATTATCCATGCTCACTATGGCAATGGAACCGTCACAAAAGAGGATAAAGACCACAACGTGGTGTTTACCTACACACATGCCAAATTAAGAGAACCATATGGGCTAGCTCTCCACGAACACGGAACGATTTTTGTCAACGGCAATGGTAGCGACAACATTCACATTCTGTCCGAGGATGGGGAGTTGATAAGAACATTAGATTTTCCAGCTCCAGGATGCATAAAATTTGAAAAAGACTGTTGGAGATTTTTCGTTGTGTCCGGCGGGAGTATTGTAAATATATATGAAATTTCGTGACATTTCTTCGGATATGGTTTGAATTGTTTGGGTGGTTAGGTAGTGTAAGATTTTGCTATAATATCAGATAATAGTTGTTTTTTTGGTGAAAGATCTGACGAAGAAAAATCATAATATATTTTGCAAATATATTTACTTGTATTAATTTTGTATTTCAATTTGAAAAGGAAATATTACCATGCCTGACATTTACAACTGCCTTTAAAATTATGTAAAGCCATTTGGTTACTACCCCAAAGACTATCAAAGGATAACTGTACAAAACATAACATCAAACAATAAAATACATGTTTTATACAGTCTTCTCTGTTAGTCATGAATGAATTCTCAAACACAGTGATGATTGTTCAGGATTTCATTTAATCAGAAGATATGATCTGATAAGTCAGCTTTCCTTCTCAAGGCTTTTTTTTTTTTTAGATAAATCATTGTTCTGAAATTAAAGACCATGTTCCTGTCCAAATGGAGAGTAAGATTGATTTGATTGATGTTCACCGCCACACTCAACAATTTTTCAGTTATCTGGTGGCGCCCAGTTTTTATTGGTGGAAGAGAGAACCCAGATACAATGTACCTGGGAGGAGACCACCGACCACCTTCCGAAAGTAAACTGGGAAACTTTCTCACTTACCGGCGCGAGCGGTATTCGAACTCGCGCCGACCAGAGGTGAGAGGCCGTGTGATTTTGAGCGCGATGCTCTAACCACTCGGCCACGGAGGCCCGATTAAGATTGAAACCGTATTTTATTATGATAAATCATGCAAGGATCGGACAGCAGACACTGCCTATATAAGTCCTCTCCGTAGAAGGTACAAGGTTATACAAACATTAGAATATAATTTGTTTTTGAAAGTATTCCAAATTACAACCTTATAACCTCATCCCGTTAGTGTATTGCATTGTATGGAGGAGAAAGCGTGAGCAGGAACATAGACATTATGAACGGTACTTTGTGCATTGAAGAAAATGGAGAAAACAGTCAACATTGATGTGACCAATATCATTGTTGTATATGATACAAAAATAATGACCGCTATTTTAAAGTACCAGTAGGAAGGTGAATATATATGAAAACAACCTTGACCCAATGTAAATTGTAGGAAAATATTAGGTCCCTGGTCAGAATAATATAAAAAGTAAATGAAAAATTAATCATTAAATGATTAGGAAGTATTGTACAAAATTTCAAAGCTATCTGATAAGCCATATAGGAGGAGAAGTGTTCTCAAGCTATTTTACATCCCCCACCTCTCTTAGATCCGCTATAACTTTTAGGAAAATAATTGGATCCTCCTGTACCGTCAATATGCACATGTAGAAATGGCAATAAAGCATTGTACAAAGTTTCAAGTTTATTGGATAAGCCATACAGGAGGAGAAGCATTCACAATATTTTGTGACAGACAGGCGGACAGAAAGTACAAAAACAATACCGTAAATCTGGATATTTTGCGTCGATTTATTTTTGCGAATTTGAGTCAAAAGTCTACATATCTATTTTTGTGTTTCTTATTTTTGCGAATTTATGTAAAAACATTAAAAAAACGCGTGAAACATTCATTTTGAGAAAAATATTTTTGCGAATCCAACTGACTCGCAAAAACGCTGAAAATTAATCGACAGCAAAAATAACCAGATTTACGGTATGTGTCCCCCCTGGAAAACCTACCTACCTATCCTCTTCGTGCCCGGTGGCACATAAGGCTGATACCAGATCCCTCCTGATGTTGAGTTTGGTTTTGGTTCTGGTTTTCAGTTTCCGTAACAAGAACTTTTTTACAGGGTGGAGCAGTTAACACCACGCCAAACCTCCGCACTGTTGGACCGGGTTTACTTTAAGGGTTGTCCTTCCCATAGACGATTGCAGTTCCCACTACTTTCGAGCTCTATCTACCCGGATTTTCTGTCTGGATTTACTTCCATAGCCTTTGATTTTCCCAAGCCACCCACAAGGCAGTTGGGCTATTTTACCCATAGCTGGGGCAAGGTTAGTGAGTGCTAGGGCATATCCACACGGCGGTGGGCCTACACACTGCACCTCTAGGGTCCTTGCTACTCAGAGATCCTTTACAATTTAGCCTAGGATGCTAGACCCTAGTTTACCGTGTGCTGCCGCTTGGAGGCACTGTAAAAGTCTTGGACTGGTAGAGGCTTTGTACTGGCAAGAAAGACTGACGCACTCGGCTTTCCTTTCACCTACAAGTAGGTTAGCCAGCGGCAGAAGCAGAGTCTTCGACTCCCCCTGTACTAGACGCATATCCAGCCCCTGTGGCATTTGCAGTATCCTTGTATTACATGTCTACCACTAGCACACCCCCTGGAAAAGGGGAGACATAAATATATATATACATGGTGCTCAACCTTTAGACGTCTACATAAAGAATATAAGCCTCAAACTGTACATTCTGTGAGAGAAAGAACTGATAGAGGCCCGTAGAGATTAATTCTTTCTCTCACAGAATGGACAGTTTGAGGTTTGTGTCCTACTTAAACATTACATCTTTTGTTCTAAGAATGGAAAAGCTCAGGTAAACCCTTTGACAATGATAATTATGAATAAAGCTATTCTCAACTAGTCTGATTTAAATAAGTCCATTTTTTTTAATATACTGAACACAGTGTAAATTGAATGTTTATGTCGAAAAAACAAAAACTTGGATATTCTCAAAGGGTGATGAAAACGCAATTCTATTACAACAGGGGTGTTATAGAAAAAGTCAAAGAATTCAAATGTCTCGGTATTATAATTTCTAGGTCAGGGTCTTTTTGTAAAGCTAAGAAACATTTATTTGGACAAGCCCATAAAGCTATGTTTGGAGTTATAAGAAAACTTAGATTGTTTGATTTACCAATTAATTGTCAATTTGACCTATTTGACAAAGTATAGTTTTACAAGTTTTAATTTATGGATGTGAGATATGGGGGTATGAAAATTTGCAAGTTGTAGAGCGCATTCATTTAAATTATATATTTTTCAGTTGAAAAGCTCCACGACCTCATTTATGGTATATAGTGAAACTGGTCATTTCCCAATTTATGTCAATGTATATATATAGTAGGATTGATGATTTCATACTGGAATAAATTATTGCCAGGTTATGACTTTGAAATTATGTACTTTATACATTTTTACATGCACAATATTTTAACGTTACTGTTTTGAAAACCCTGGTTTGAATGTATTCATAGAATTTTAAACAACAACAAGAGAATGTAAATGAAAAATAGATGACAAATACTGTCAAACAAAGACAAGCATCAATTCATTTAAACATGGTCGAGCGATATGTTCAATTCATCTAAAGTTAAAATATACATAACTTTTAAGGTAGACTTTAGAATTGCAAAATATTTAGAAAAAAATTATTTTTTAAAGAACTATTCTTAAATTTCGCACCACAAATCACCGCCTTCCTTAAAGACTGGCAGATGAATAGGTAGATTGTGTGTTTTGTGTCGAATGAAAAGTTGCAGACGAATTCAATTATATATTAGAATGCAGTGCTTTGTCAAATATTAGAAAAGAGTACCTACACAGTAGGTATTACACAAGACCTAATGTTATTAAATTTCATGAAATTATGTCAACCAGTAAGATTAAAACACTTTAAAAACTCTGTAAAAATCTATGAAGTTGTCTGCCCTCCTCAACATATTTTGTAAATAGGTTTTCACTACAAACTACATGGGGTCAGAGTATGTACAAATACACAATATACAGGATCAAATAAATGAACTTGAACTTGACAATATAACCAGTCTTGTATAAAGGTCTGTTTCTTTTGTTCACTTATTGGACAGTGTCGGGCAAGTTATAAAGGGTATCTTGTGCTGCGGGATTTTTATATTCACTCACTCTATAATACTGAGCCATATCAACATGTCTTCCTCTGGTGGGGAGAGCATTTTCAATAAGTTGACAATTGCTGTCCATTATTTTTGGTAATAGGCAGTACCTGTCCTTTATTAAAAATAATGGATAGTAATTGTCAACTTATTGGACATCTACATGTAACTTTTTTTAAAAATACAAGTGTATCTAAAAACCTAAAGTAACAAAGGATTACATAACACAAATGTTTTAAATGGTTCAACCTTGACGCTTTGACATCAATTAAGATTAAGAATTTGAGTGGGATGTTATAATATCTCAGATTCAAAACTTAAGAAAAATATAAAAGCTCGCAATCCCTATAACCCATGCTTTCGAGATTAAAACTGTCGCCATAGAGAGTTACACTCGTACATAGAAGAAAAAATATTATGCCTCGTTCACACGAAGAATTTAATTCGCATTAAACGTAAGTTAATGCGAATTAAATCTGAACCGCGTTCACACGGAGATTTTAATGCGCATTAGTTTACTACGAATTAAAATTGACGTCGCGATTTAATGCGAATTAAATTTACTTCGCATTAGCTCCGTGTGAACGCTAAGCGAAGCTAATTCGAATTAAATGTAGACGCATGCGTAATGGCAAATTTGGGTCACATGCATCATACCCATGGCCAGCTTTATATATTAATGTTAGTTTTGTACGAAAAACGAAGCAAAATGATAATAATCACTAAAAACATGTACAAACAGCATGTCATTAGATAATGTCAGACGTAAATCTGTGCTCTGCATAGGCATACTGAGTAATACATGTGGAAGGAATTGTTTTTAAATACGACAACAATGTTTTAAAACAGTGATAATATGATTTTCTTTTTTACATTTTTTAAAACATATGCCGCTCATTGTTAATTTTTTTACCATATGACGTCATAGTAGACTTATAATACGTATTAGTAATTAAAAATTACGTCATAACAGTAGTCAGCGGAATGGTGAAAAAGACGTTCCGAACTTTTAAAATTGGGCCCATGAAGAAACAATATATTGTCTAGATTGAATGCTGGTTGTCGGAGGAAATAACAAGTAATTTCTTGGGAACATATAAATAAACCCGACAAAAAACTCCTTATGTGTAGATCAGAATTATGTATGCAGGCCTAAATTGTAAACATGTAGTATACTACATGTAGGCCTATATAGCGTTTTGAACAAAGAATTCTGTATAGATCTACACAATATTCATTAAAATATCTATAAAAATAATTTTCAATAACATAGTCTATTCTTTAATTTATTTCGCGCACCCTTTAATAGAGATGCATACGAATTTAATGCGCATTAGTTTACTTCGCATTAAATATTACCGCCGTGTGAACGCTATTTAATTCGAATTAATTTAATGCGCATTATTTTACTTCGCATCAAATTTGATGCGAAGTAAAATTTAATGCGCATCCGTGTGAACGAGACATTAGAAAAATATGTTCTCAAGAACGCCAAATTGAAACAAACATGTATTGTAGATTCAAGGTTGTTCACATCGTGGTGCCAGGGAGGGGCTTTAATATAGGTTAACGATTTACATTGGAAAATTTAAAAATTCTATAAATTCTATAAAGACTTTTCTTTCAAGATCCGCAATGGCATGATTTGTCACAATAATAAATAATCACTATATAGCGTACATTCAGATTGTTAAACCTTGACCTCTTGGAACGAGGGGGATGGGGTGGCCACAATTGATTGATGTTTTCCGCCACACTCAACAATTTTTCAGTTATCTGGTGGCGCCCAGTTTTTATTGGTGGAAGAGAGAACCCAGATACAATGTACCTGGGAAGAGACCACCGACCTTCCGAAAGTAAACTGGGAAACTTTCTCACTTACCCGCGCGAGCGGGATTCGAACCCGCGCCGACAGAGCTGAGAGGCCGTGTGATTTGAGCGCGATGCTCTAATCACTTGGTCACGGAGGCCCCTGGGTGGCCACAATAAAGTTTTACATGGTGAACATATAAACTGCTTTCATGAACGATGTAGCCTATTGTATTGTATTGTTTACTACCAAGAACCATACAGTTCATTTGTTTAACGTTTTTACATAGAATAAACAAACATAAACAAAAGTTATACATAAAGTGAATACAGAGCAGGTTAGGTAAATGGACACGATTCATTCAATATATAGATAGCTGATGTCTGTGAGATAGTAAATATACTCTGTAACATAATGAATATGAAATATAATATGGATAAAAAAAAATAAGGATAACCCCAGCATTATGTACGCATTTCCGTACTTATACTTGAACATTTATATAAATATTTTCCTAATTTAAAAAATTCTGTGACATTTTCTGTTGATAAGAGCTGAACTAGTTTGTAAGTAGAGGGTTTTTTGTAATAATATTTCTTAATATACATTTTCCTGAAACTATCATAAAATGGACAGACTAACAAATAGTGAAATTCATCTTCTATTTTTGCTTTGAACACATTTTAGAAATTCTTTCATTTCTTAAAACATCGTGATGACATACAATATTTACAGATATATTGTACATATGTATTTGGAATTGCGTTTATTAAATACAACTGTAACTTAAATTCTTCATTTACACATTTTCATGAGTTTTCAAAAAATGCATTCATTTTTCGCAGAAACATGTTATTCAGCCTTTGTTTTACTTGCAATAAAAAGTGTTTTTCGTTAATATCATGGGAATCCCATATATTTCCAAATCCTAAGGAGAATATCAAACCTTTTACATCTGACAACCAACAGGTGAAAATTTTTGAATTACACATTTCTAACATTTCATAGTATATAATATTCGAAATGCAATTATCTTTTTTTTTTTTTATCAATTTCAACCAGTATTTAATAATTCATGGAAACAGTATTCTTCTTATAAATGCAAAAATCTAAATGAATATTCTCCAGTTCATTTGCTGGGTTTAAACCCCAGACTCCACAAACATAATTTGCTATACTACTTATATGTATGTGTCGAGCAATGACAATTTTGTAAAACATTTTTAAAGAGCAACATTTTCATTTTACTTAACAAACAACTTAGACTTTTTAGCTTGTCTCAAGTGAACTTTTCTGATCACCCATTGTCTGTCCGTCCGTCTGTCTGTAAACTTTCACATTTTCGACTTCTTCTCCAGAAACACTGGGCCAATTTCAACCAAACTTGGCACAAAATATCCTTAGGTAAAGGGAATTCAAGTTTGTTCAAATGAAGGGCCACACCCCTTTCCCTGGGGAGATAATAGCCAAAAAAGTGAAAATACATTGACGACTTTAAAATTCTTCTTCTCCAGACAATTTCAACCAAAATTGACACAAAGCAACCATGGATGAAGGGGATTCAAGTTTGTTCAGGTGAAGGGTCATGTCCCCTTCAAAGGAGAGATTTTCACAACATTGCAAAAATAGAGTGGGGTCATTTAAAAATCTTCTTCTGAAGAACCACCAGGCCAGAAGAGCTGAAGTTTACATGAAAGCTTCCTGATTCAAGTTTGTTAAATTTATGGTCCCCGGGGGGGTAGGTAGGTGTCACAATAGGAATCAAAATTTTACAAGCGAATATATAGGTAAAATCTTCTTTTCAAGAACCTCTGTGCCAAGAAAGTACAAATTTACATGAAAGCTTCCTGACATATTGCAGATTCCAGTTTGTTAAAATCACGGCCCGGGGGAAGGGGATAGGGCCACAATAGAGGATCAAAGTTTTACATACAAATAAATAGGGGGAATCTTTTTAAATCTTCTTCTCAAATTCCACTAGGCCTGGAAAGTACAAATTTACATGAAAGCTTCCTGACATAGTGCAAATTCAAGTTTGTTACAATCATGGCCCCTGGGGGTAGGATGGAGCCACAATTGGGGATCAAAGTTTTACATACAAATATATAGAGAAATTCTTTAAGAATCTTCTAAAAAATCTCTGGGCCAGAAAGGTTTACATTTACATGAAAGCTTCCTGACATAGTACAGATTCAAGTTTGTTAAAATTATGCCCCCTTCCCCCAAGGGGAAGGGTGGGGTCACAATAAGGGATCAAAGTTTTACATACAAATATTTAGGGAAAATCTTAAAAAAATATTCTTGTCAAGAACCATTGAGCCAAAGATTTTTACATTCTAACATAGTGCAGATTCAAGTTTGTAAAAACCATGCCCCCGGGAGGTATGTTGGGGCCGCAATAGGGATTAAAGATTTACATGCGAATATATAAGGAAAATCTTTAGATATGTTGGGCCATGGTAACTCAGGTGAGCGATGTGGCCCATGGGCCTCTTGTATAACACTGTGATACTAAAACACTTTGGGTTTTGTCAAATTTACCATTGAAACTCAGAGTAACACCAAGGAAGTGAAAATTGTCTACGATATCAATAATTTTACTATTATATTTCCAACAATAATTTTGTTTTAATCTACCACTATTTCTAAATACTACAATTTTAGTTTTATATACATTCACTGTTATATTCCACTTAGTTGTATATTGATACAGTTAAGCATATCCTGCAAGCCTTGTTCCGTCTCAGAAAATAGAACAGTATCATCAGCAGACATTATCAAAAATAAAGCTATTTCTCTAATTTCTATAGGTATTTTGAGCACAGCTGCGCAGGATGTTACAACTAAGTATTTACTGGTTCAATACTGATCCCATTGGTGCAAACACATTACACATTTATTACTGAACCCGGAAAAATGTGTCAATTCAAAGTTTGAAAGGGTTTTGCAGGGACTATATTTTGTGGCTGAAGGATTGATTTATCAAAAAGTTCTAAATCTGCGTGATATTACAGTTTCTGTTTCATCCAATATATCTTCTATTTTTACACTCCCATGCATGCATTTCAGTTTTATAATTTATGATGCAAGTAGTTGAGATTTGGAACTAGTTCAAATGTTGTAATTCATAAATGTGGTTGATATATATTCCCAAACAGAACACTGATTCTTAAAAGGGTTAAATCAATCTACTCGAAATTTTATATCAATATTCAGTAATTTCGCCAATAATTTAAAAATTTGGTTTAACCCCCACTTTTTTCCTTTTAGGAACACAAAAAAATGTTTAAAGCGTTACAGGGATTTTTTTAATGCATGTAACAATACCTACATGGATACAATTAATATTGTTAGACCATTACTTTGAAGAAGTTGCACTGAATATGTCATGATATAGATGTCTTGGTCGATGATTTTTGGTAAGCTGGAGATAAATGAAAATCTTTCGTGGGTTTTATTTGCATATTTTAACCGTGATTTGCTATAATTTCAATCATACCATTACGGTGTTGATACTGTAAGGACACCAGGTCTGACAGATCCTCGTCGTAGTTGTCTCCCATGCCTTGGACCTTTACTTGTTAGTAGAGGAATACAAGTAACTCAACGGGACTGTATTCAGGTAAACTTTAATAGAGATGCGAGTTTTCGGTTTGAAAAAGGGCTTTAGTAAAATGTTTGAAGGAATGTTTTAACATAAATGTAATGAGAAAATATGTTAGGACATTTTCTTTATATAAACAATTTGTGGCGGCGATGAAAAAATACAGCGATATACATGCAAGACCTGGGTCATTTGTACACAAAACATATGCTGTAAATAGAATATCATTGGTTGGATTTGCAATTTGATTAAAACCAGATCCTGAGATCCGCTCACCTAGATCGCTACACTAGTGTAGCGATCTAAGTGAGCGGATCTCAGGATCTGGTTTCAATCAGATTGGTGGGATTTGTAGGTCTATCCCAAATCTTGCCAGGAGAGCTATGATAGTTGTGCAGTTAACCAATAACAAGAGTAGTAACTATCATCTGAAACAGAACTTAGTAATAGAATACATGATTAGAAGCTTACACTTGCTTACGACTATAGACAAATGCCACCTGACCAAATCAAGGTCATTGAATGAAAATTGTTCAGGCAGAAACATCGTCTCTTCTGAAGACAGATAATTATACAGAAACACTTTTACGGTTAAAAATTTGTTTATTGCATCACCTCATGAAATCATACGACTTATCCTTTATGTAATACAGCATAGATAAAGTACATGTTATTCTTTTATAACACCTAGATAACAAATAACACAAGCAGAGATGTATGCCATAATAACAATAAAAAAATAACATTGGTATTTCTGTCATTAATTGCAATTACCCAGGATACCATCCATCTTTACCTCAACTGTCCGTCAGTAATGAAAAATTTTAAGCCTTAAATTTTGAATATATCTTTGAAGCCAATGGATACATCAGAGATATTGTGTATACACGTACATATTAAAAATCATTTACACACAAGAGTTAACTAACAGAGAGACACGGTAACAGACACTCAATCATTTCTTTAAACATGATTTCCCAGATTTTGCAATTCTTATGCAAATCAATGAGAAAGATTGTGTTGTAAAATTATATATCAAATTAAAAAATCAAATATCAAAATTATATAAAATATCATGTGTTACACAGCTATGAATTTCATACATCAGCGTATTCTCCTATGTATGTAGAGTCGTTTAATATTTAAACATTGTATCTTTTTATTTTGCAGCTTAGATGAATCGGAGAGATCAGGTTGAATCTCATATTTGATGTCATATGTCAGTGTATTCCTGTGTACATTGTATTTGATGTCACGTGTCAGTGTATTCCTGTGTACATTGTATTTGATGTCACGTGTCAGTGTATTCCTGTGTACATTGTATTTGATGTCACGTGTCAGTGTATTCCTGTGTACATTGTATTTGATGTCATGTGTCAGTTTATTCCTGTGTACATTGTATTTGATGCCATATGTCAGTGCGATGATCATGACGTTGTGTTTTTCACGCACTGGACCAAGTACCTGGACATTAATTCCTTGTGCACCCCTGGATGTGAATAATCTACGCTTTGGAATAGTGCGTACAAAACACAAACACGACAGACCGAAATCTATCATTATTAATCGAACACTAATTCACTATTTCAGTAAAGAATATTTCTGATGATTTCTAACATGATTCAAATTCATGACCATGGATTGATTATGAGATTAGGAAATGTAGACGTTCGTTGAAAAGAAAACTTCAATCATAGCACATATATACATGTATATAAGATAAACAAGAGACAGTTTTTACACGATGTTGGATTCAGCTTGTTGACCTATTCGTACTTGGTTGCGCATTTATTCCGTGTCGCGGACTGTAACAGGTGCTCGTTCGTCTCGAAAAGCCTTATTAAGACCATCTACATGTACATACAATGCCCGTTTTTATCTTCGTGTAACCTGTAAAAAGGAATACATTCAAAATATCATTTTATATGACTTCCACCTATCAAATTAACTGATTTATAACTTCAACCGACATCTTGTAAACCCACATTAGTTCTTTTGGACCTATTTACACAAATTTTGATCCTGTTGCTTGTAATTATATTTTACACGTACTTACAGCAAATAGCATCAGCAGATTGCATAGGCGATAATCACTGCAAACATCAAAGGGCTGTAACTCTTCATGGAATTTGTGCTGCTTTTCATATTTTTACCGCTTGGATCTTCAACTAAAAAAAATCTTTAAAAGTTAACAAAAAGGTGAAGATAACGAACAGTGATCAATCTCATAACTCCTATAAGCAATACAAAATAGATAGTTGGGCAAACATGGACTCCTGGATACACCAGCGATGGGATCAGGTGCCTAGGAGGAGTAAGCATCCCATGTCGACCGATCACAAATGGTTTTATTTTCTACTGGGAAACATGTTTAACAGCTAGTAAATACGGGATTATATTGATATTTCAATTTATGAGCATACGTATATATAAAGAGATTTATAAATGATCAATTATTTCCATTCACAGACAATCACTTAATATTCATCAAAAGATATCATATTGATATGGTAAAACTTAGAGCAAAATATCATAGTAAAGTAATTTCTCACCAAATTTGTCTCTTTGGGGCGTGCGAACTAAAAGAAATGATAATAAAGAAATTAATACATTGGTGTATTGATGTCCACTAAACATATAACTCGTGCACGCTAGAGCAATGCAACTATGTATTTTTCAAATGAATTAATTATTGAACTATTATATTACTCAAAACAAATGTCATTACAAGCTTTCAAATATGAAACTGCGCTATGGTATGTATACATGTATACCTATTTTAGCACTTGGCATATTTTGTCATCTTGATACATAATATGACCTACGCCGACATATTGCACCAAATACTAGTATGCTCTAAAGTTTGAATATGCTAAATACATGTAAGTACACATACATTTGTCGCCTACACAGGTAATATATATAACATAAACTTAACGGTATTTCCGGTGGAAGTGATTAGTATGTTGGGGACTTGTAACATTGTAGGCTTTGGTATGACTTACTGTTATAAAATCAAATTTTCTTAAATCCTTTTACTTTTATTTTTAAGACATGTGCGTTGCTTTTACAAGGATTTCATTGAACTTCCATTTAATTTCCACCCCCCACCCCCCTAGAGTACATCATATATGACTTTTCTATATGCAGATTGATTCCCAATGGATTCCTAATAACGATCTGACTAATCGTAATATCTCAAAATGTTTCAAACTCGTATTACATCACGGGATAACTATAAGAAATGATGGATAGAACAAATTTGCTTATGCTCAAATTAATTGTTTCTTTGGTATAGAAAATAAAATAATGATTTGGATCTTTTAATACATTAATGAAATTAAGCAGGGACAAAACGCTTTTTCGTTGTTTTTCTTCTTTATTTTTGAGAAAAACATTGATGCACTTTGAAATTGCTTCCTACGAGCCTGTTTTCCAATTGCCTCATACTTCAGGACACGTGTAGAAAATGAGCACAGTGTATACAACTATAGCCTTTGATCCAAAGACATAATTTTCTCTTTAAACTTCCTCCAGGGAAAACACATTGTCGTCAATATATTGTTATCAGATTGAGACTATTCGAATAATCATGATCACCTCATCAAAAGACTGTACATTTAATAGTATTATAATATTCCTTTTGATGTAGAATAGGGAAAGCAGTTATACACTTTTCCAATGCTAAAATTTTAATAAGCTGCACATTCGAAAATCCTCACTTTAATCTCTCTTTATAATTCCCGACTATTTTTTTTGCGTAATACACAAATCGACCTCCACCCATTATCAATATATCACCCGCTCGCATCGATGTCGTTGTACCTCAAAAGCAACAGTCTATTAAATGATCTTCACCATTAAACTACTATTAAACGTCATGCATGTTTAATGACGAAACTGAAACTAAAAAAAAACCCCGTAAATATCCTCCATGTTTACAGAAACCGACAGGAGGCCGGATCAAAAGCACTTTTTACGTGTTGACATCGTAATGATGGCTTATCCTAGATTAAGTACAATACATCACATAATGTGGACAAGACTTCATTCAATATTGGTTATCTATCTGATGGGTGATTAAGTGTTTGAAGTGTTGGGAATATCGGGATTATGCAGACACCGTAAACATTGGAAGGTGTTAT
Organism: Ostrea edulis; assembly: GCF_947568905.1. Lineage (NCBI taxonomy): Eukaryota > Metazoa > Mollusca > Bivalvia > Ostreida > Ostreidae > Ostrea > Ostrea edulis. The sequence continues at coordinate 84,416,687 of NC_079168.1, read as the reverse complement.
GGTTTTTGTAAATATTTGTACATGTATTCGGTTTATCAAGTATTTCAAGTGTTACCCTTTAAAAACGAAACTTCCATTCTTTCTAGTATACGTGGGAGACATGTCTTCCTGGCATTATTTGAAGACAAAAAAGCTTTATATACTCGTGTGTTTCGATGTTAGCGATTCCAGAAATATATCGATACATAAATGATAATTTTTATTTACATTCACTAATGTTTTATCACTATGATCACTATGAAACCTTCCGTCGTTTCTCGATAATAATATTGTGACGTATGAGTGATATTGTGACATACGAGTGACATTTGGGACGCACTTGAGTGACATAAAAAATCTCTAAAGATAAAGAGTAAATTTCTACTTTGTATTATGGGAGATGTGAAAAGAAAGACGACATCGAGAAATGAATAGATGAAGATAAGGAACGGTGATCAATCTCATGATTCCTATAAGGAATACAAAATTAAGATTCTCTTCCTTTGGAAGTAAAAAATATAGCTAATAGAGCTAGTTTTAAATCTGCTGTCAAGTTGCATCTTGCAGAAGAAGCTCGTAGGCGGGAAGAAAGCACTTATATATCATGTTTTTATGGTGTATAATGACACATTTTTAAAAATATTTTGTATCAATATATAATCAAACAATGTACATAATTTTACTTCATTTGGGCTAGGAAAGTCATCTAATGTTCAATCTTATTTTTGTCTAAGCTGTCTTAGTCATACCTAATATATAATTAACTTATAACATCTTAGGACCCCATTGGAAATAAGCAAGATTTATAAATTGCTTTCATGGGTTATCCTAGGCAAAGATTGATATAAAGTATATAATTTATATTGTCTGTGATAAGACCTGGTGCTGTGATAAGATTGTATCTTGATAATTAATGTTGTTGTTGATGGCTATAGCTGTGATAATATCTGGAGTGCTATTGCGTACATATGATATAAAATTCTTCTGTGATCCCTCATTGTCATTATTAATGTATTTTACAATGTATATGATTAAGATTTGAAATTTATCTGATGCTTTGCCTGAATAAACATAATAATAATAGGGCAAACACGGACCCCTGGATATATCAGAGGTGGCATCAGGTGCCTAGGAGGAGTAAACATCACCTGTTGACCAAAATTGGTATATAAGGGAACGGCCTAACAATTGGTATGAAACACGTCAAACAGCATCTGACCTAGCGGCAGGTTGTATTGGCAAACTAGTAATGAATATTTCTGCCTAATCGTCTTAGTCGATTTCCATCATTTTTTTTAAATCTCCCATAATTCAAACAAACAACATATTTAACCCTTATTTAATTATTTGGAAGATGATCTTGAAAGGGAAAGTCACTTGAAAAAGCTTTGAATTATCCCTACATGTAACTTTAAGGATAAAATCGTCCAGATAAGATTAACTAAATATGATAATGTTCCTACCAACATTCAACGTATGTCTCACATGCAATTAGTATACCTGGACGATTCGTGGCATCTCTTTCCATTTTCAGGTTTTCCATTTTGAAGGAAGAAGCTGCAAACAGAAAGAAATACAAAACTTTGTTATCAATTAATTAATTATTATTAAGCATTGCTATAATTAGTTTTCGTTTACTTAAATGTTTGTTCTATAAAGAAGTTTTTACTTTACAAACAAATCGTATAATCAAAAATGTGTTTTATAAACCCAAATACGAATTACGGTACCATGCATTGTAGCATTGAACATATCATTCGGTGAATCCTGTTTTCAAAACTAAACACATTCTGAAGAAGAAAATGGTCACCGTTGAACAGCACGGTCAATTGGTTAACAAATGAAGGAACAAATGTCACTTTCTAACATATAGCAGTTACTTATGTACGGTACCTTGGCATTCGCCTTTGTCCCCTTTAGGCCCCCTTGGTCCAGGCGCTCCACGATATCCGTATCCTATAACGCAATTCAAAAGATTTAAAAAATGAACTTTAATAGTAATGTCTGATTCTAATCCGATCGATTGTTTTGATTATGAAAAACTTATGTGCAATCATTTGGGGGAAAAGGCAACAAAAAGCTTTAATACGTGAATTTGTAATTAGGAATCTTCACAAGGTTTAGTGGTCCTTTTAATGTAAATCGATCCGGAAGTTACATTTAACGATGGACGTTAATACTTTATAAATCCATATACCAGCGTGTATTGATCTATAAGATAGAGAGACGTCTGAAATCAGATTAACAAAGAAATCTTCACCTCGCTCTCCTTTCTGTCCGGCATCGCCTGCAAGAAAGTAATGAATTTCTTAGGAAGATGCATTTCACACCTGAACAAATACGCATTATGGCAAACTACTAGAACTCAGTCGATGCTATTGACGAGATGGTGTTTGATTTGTATACTGAGTGGAGGAGGACAAAATTGAAGGGCATCTCACACATCGATAGGAGCCCTCAATATAGTAATCCACATGTAATATAAGTACATTACACGTTTACTGGGCCATTAAAGTACAATATACCTCAATATAGTAATCCACAAATAATATAAGTACATTACACGTTTACTGAGGCCATTAAAGTACAATATACCTCAATATAGGGCCACATGAGATCATGGTCTGAATGTCCCTTATATCATTATCCTAGTAGCATTTCAACAGATTGAAACTTAAAAAAACAAAACCAAGGAAAATAAAAACAATACCTGTTTAAATCCCGCAATTACTGTATTATCATTGTATTACTCATATAACTATCAATAAGTTAAAAGTACTTCATCATGTATGCATGTACTATTGGCATGGCTTATGTTTGAAATATCGCAGCAACCCTATTTTTTTCAATAAAGTTATCTAATTTACATTCAGCACTGATAATACATGAAAAAAAACCCAGCAATTGTACAAAGATAAGATTGGGTTTTGTCCGAATTTCTATGTAAATTCTGTCTCCAGTGTATAAAGATATTCAATGTTACATGCTTATGCATATATAAAAAATTGATACAGATGCATATTATGCACGTGCTATCTGATTATAACTATATGTATGGTCAAGAAAAACATGCATTTATGCCATCCTCGCAAACATGATAAAATCCTCAACACGAAAAATGTACCTGCGTATCTTTAGAATAAAGATTTGTACTAGAGATTGTTTTTATGAAAAACAAATGTCTCCCCAGCTCCCCAAATTGAAAGTGCTCCAAATTAAACCTCCCCTTAATGTACTGCATGGTATGGAGGAAGAAGCATGGACAGGAACATTATAAACTCTGATAAGCCATATAGAAGTGTTCACAAACTATTTTACACCCTTCACCCCTCACAGTCCGCTATACCTTTAAGGATAACAATTGGATCCTCCTGACCCTACAATATGCACATCTACAAATGGCAATGATGCATTGTTTCAAGTTTCAAGTCTATCCGATAAGCCATATAGGAGGAGAAGCGTTCACAATATTTTGTGACAGACAGACGGATGGACAGAAAGTGCAAAAAACAATATACTGTATCTCTCCCCCAGGATGAGGGGGGGGGGGGGGGTAATAAGATTTGTATATGCACACTATATAGCTAAGTGAAAATTAAGATGTAATCAAATGATTTCAAAGAAAAGGCATTTATTTCTTGATGTTTTAACTTTTTCACCTTTGTCTCCCTTGTGTCCTGTAAATCCGATAAGTCCGGTGTCCCCTTTGTTTCCTTGAAAGCCCCTGGGTCCTGTAATTATATATAATATCCTGATTTAGTTGTCCAAAAAGTTCTTATCAATCGTAACAACATCCAATAAAATACCACCAGACCATCACAGGGAATGACCTTGTCCTAATTATATCTTTTAAAATCAATTATATCTTCAGAAATCATCTTGGATTCTGAAATTGGTACCGTATAAGATTTACATTATGACCCCTGGGTCGAAGCCTCTGCTGGTGGACTGTTAGTCCCCGAGGGTCTCTACAGCCCAGTAGCTAAGTACTTCGTTACTAGCTTGAAAATACGGATGTATATTTAATTGCTGTGATAAAATTTAGGAATTCATTTCAAAATTAAGGATTATCTCCCTCATGCATAGCTTTTATCCTTAGACGAATTTGACTCCACTTTTTGGCACTCTGTTTTTCCCTTAAATAGCTCTAGCAAGTTTATTGTTATTTCGGATTTCAAACATTTCGGTTGAGCATCACTGAAGAGACATTATTTGTCGAAATGCGCATGTGGTGCTTCAAAATTGGTACCGTATAAGTTTTACATTCTCTGTCGTCATGGCTATCGTTAATTAAGATGCAATTATTAAAGTGGATTGGATTCTATGGGAAAAAGGATATTGTTTCCTGTGAAATTAGGTACCACTTACCCCGGGGCCCTGTGGGACCCACAGGACCGTAAGGTCCCGTGGGTCCACTCTCACCAGGCTCTCCCTTTTCACCAATAGGACCTAGGAAAGAAAAGAACGAACAATATAAGATATTGACGAGAATAAATGTCCTTTAATTGCTTAGCATGTCGAGAAATATCGCGTGCTGGTTGTGTAAGGCCCAGAATAGGTAACCAATTTACTTATTGTTATTGCAGAGAAATATCTTGATAAAAAGTGTGGTGCATAATTGCATCATAGCATTCTTCAAAGTTGAAAATTCGGGAGACCAACTCAACAAACAATTTAGAAACGGATGGGCCAGTTTGGGAAGCTCTAGAATGACTAGAGGAAAGTGTTTGAGCTTATTGGTGTCGCGAAACACATAAACTACATACCTTTAGGTCCATCAAATCCAGGAAACCCCAAAAGTCCCTGTTTTCCTCTGTCCCCTTTCGGCCCCGGTAATCCCGGTTCGCCGGGGATTCCTATAATCAACATAAAGTTAAGCGTGACACCATTAACTACGTTTGATTCAAACATTAGATATTTTCTTTCGTTTTCTTGAAACTGCACTTAACATACGATTAAAAAACGATTTCAAGATGGGGACACTAAACCTTAACTACAGAATATGTGTCAAAATATGAGGAATTTAAAATACTGATTAAAAATACGCACCTGGTATTCCGGGAAATCCCCGTTCGCCGGCCGAGCCCCGCAGACCCGGTAGTCCTACTTCTCCTTTCCGTCCCCTGGTTCCAATTGGTCCAATTGCCCCAACATCACCTGAATCAATATGCTACCAATGTCAACTGGCTTAAGCCCCCAAATATATCTTTTATGGACATTTGATAGAGACAAATAATGGATGCATGTGTTGATATATATGTTATTTTGGCTTTAATGAATACAGATCTTTAAAAATCCCAGGGGATTTGTAAATTTTCTATGATGCTAAAAAGTTTAATTATATTACCCCTTCACTATATAACTCTATCAACTTCCACTGTTTTCGACTTAATTGAGAAATCATGAGTATAAATTACATTTCATACGGTAAATTGTATTAATTTTACTCATAAAGACATGAATTTAGTTTCCATTTTTTTAAAAAAAAGTTTGTAGCAAGTATCGTTAAGATAAACTGGAAAGAGTAAAGGAGGCTGTACATGTACATGTGTGCCAGTCGTGACGTGTTGTTTTGTGAGGCCTTCTCGTCTAATTTTAATCCCGTCATTTTCTAAAGTCAATTTTGTTTAGCAACCATGAAATCATTCCTTTTAATAACGTCCCTTGATACATATATATCATGTTTTATTCAAAGATTTATTGTTATCCTTTATTCATAAATAATGTTACCCTACATAATTCTTCACATTAATCTATACACGATACCAAATGTAGTATAAGTTCATCAGTTCAGATGTTTCATAAAGAAATTTTGACGGGTACATCTGTCAAAGTGTCTTGATATCCACATGCACCTGGCCACTGGAACATTTTAACCCCTATTCTATACGATTCCCAACAAAATGCTCTTGGCGATTTACGATTTTTAATTCCTAATTCTAAATATGAACAAGTAGATATAACGAAAAGGGGTCAATCTCATAGATCCTATAAAAGATACAAAATTAAGAGGACAAACACGAACCCCTGGTCATACCAGAGGTGGGATCAGACAAACCCAAACCCCTGGTCATACCAGAGGTGGGATCAGACAAACACGAATCCCTGGTCATACCAGAGGTGGGATCAGGTGACTGGGATGAGTGAGCATCTCCTATTGACCGGTCACACAATTAGTGAACCCTATATCTTGATCATGTAAATGGAGTAATCCGTAGGGAAAATCAGTATGTAAAGGACGATCTAACGATTTGTAAGTAATATTTATGTCATTATATTCTATGGTTTACCTGATCCGTTTACCTGATCAAGATATAGGGCTCACAGCGGGTGTGACCGATTGACAGGGAATCCTTACTACTCCTAGATACCTGGTCCCACCTCTGGTGTGTCCAGGGGTCCGTGTTTGTCTGATCCCACCTCTGGTGTGTCCAGGGGTCCGTGTTTGTCTGATCCCACCTCTGGTGTGTCCAGGGATCCGTGTTTGCCCAACTATCTATTCTGTATTGCTTATAGGAGTTATGGGATTGATCACTGTTCTTTATTTTCACCTTTCATGGTTCAAATTTTGTAGTAGTTGTTTTTTAAAACACATTAAAAAAACTGATGTACTTTACTAATCTCACTAATCCCGTACCAGGAATGCTTACGTTCGAAATCCGACCCTGTATAACAGGATGAACGGTGTGATTAGAATATTAATCGACTGAAATTTAGTTGGCTAAACTCCTGAATCAGATGTCTAAGGAAACAAGTAGGTCTTCTTGGAGCCAACTGCATGAAATCACGTGACTAATACCTTTCGCTCCTTTGTGACCTGTCCGCCCTGTGGCCCCGGCTACACCGGTATATCCTCTCTCCCCTTTCTGGCCTTTTAGTAGGAATGATTCTGAAAAAAAAATAGAATTAACGTCATCACAAATTAGTAGATCACGAGATCTTTCGAATATTCCAAAAACAGCATTTGTGATATATTCTCAGATGACTTCAATAGAAACGTTTGAAAAAATATTATGGTTTTATATGAAGTAGATAGAGAAAATTTTCTTTGGGAACAAACTTTAGGCCAAGGGGTGTTGATGTACACTGATACGATTCTTAACATATTTCATGACTGTAAAGGCACTGCAATTGACACGTTTTGTGGAGGACCCACTTTAGTCTCTCTATTGTATTGTGAGATGACAAAGCGATTGTCTTCTATACCTAAAAAGCACATACATTATTTTTACATTAGAAAGTAGAATAAACACTTTCTCATGCAAAAATATTTTTGAAATCAATTAATACAGCTTTAGAAATGTCTTAAAATGAATTGATTTAACCTGAAAGTACCAAGTGAATTGAACATACTAAACGTGACGGGTCATATGACTTGCAAGAGGTCATGTCGGAATTGTCTGTACAGCGATCCATACAGTGTATGATGTAATGAAACAGACAGACAAAAATTCGATTTATCAATTTAAATTCTTTTGTCTTTTTTTTATATTCTGAATAAGTCTTACCTGCAAAGCATTATCAATATGAAAAAGAAACACAGTGCATGCAAAATGTGTTCACAAATAAAGACTTAAGTCACGTGATTGGTCTCGTCCTCCTTACCTTGGATCGTGTCTTTGCAATCTCGAATGAACACTTCACACCTAGAGGGCACCTGGAAAAGCAGCAGAAACAAAATATTTCAACAAAGAAATATGACTTTCCTGGAAATTTCTATCCTCTAAATGTTTGAAATAGTGTATGAAATAGATTTCTAGTTGAAAATTTGAACGATAGACGTTTGCATTTTGTACAAAATACATGTTTACTTTCTGAGGACAAGCTTATTGTCCCGCGGATAGATACGATTTCCTCGTACACAACCGATAGAAATAGTTGATGTCAAACCGGCCTACAACTTCTTATTGGCCGAATAGCCGGTAAATAAAATTACAAAATAAAAGTAGAAATATATGGAGGATGGAGTAGAAGTGGCTTTTAGCTGATGTTACCAAGCCCATTTTGATGACGCGGGAAAATCGCGACCGCGATCGAATAGTTTCAATACTTGTGGGATAGATGATATACATGTACTGGCAGCCGATTTCAACACGGAGAAAAATCTTTAGAGAACACATTTCATCAAATGCCTTATATATTTATGTAAAATATCTACCAAAGTCGCCTTTTTCTAAGCTGAAAATTTAATTTTCTGAAACCATCATTCCTGTAAAAAATGTAATGGTGTAAATGTATGCTCATTAGGTGTTTTATTTCTCGGTTTGATGGATCATTCCGTCCAGATGTCCCTGGCTTCTTCTCTCAATTATCTATGATTTCCGTGAAATAGATGAGGACGCTTTTGGTAAACGTCAGGATCCTGGAGGGTGCAGTGTGAGTTCCAGAGGAGAGGTCCGTAATCACACCGAGTTACGAGCTCCCAGCACGACAAGTCAGACGTAGCTGTATAATGTCGCCGTTCCGTGGGAACTGATAAATGTGTACTTAACCAATATCAAAGCTCTCAGATGGAACAACATGACAAGATAATGAAATTATCAATGTCCATTTAATTGTAAAGGAAAGGGTTTTAGGGGGGAGAGGATGACCTTGGGCATTGATTTGAAGAACGTAACATGGCGCAATTATTTAATCTAGTGCTAATAATTCCCCGCCAATCCTATCAAGGAACAGTCATTGGTTACTGGACAAACAAGCCGTCCATATTACCCCTTTGTCTGTGGATTGTGTTCCCAGCAAGGCGGAATTAATTTAAGCAAATGAAAGACGACTTACCAACTAAAGGCGGGGAACGTAGTATGATAGGATCAAAGCTTTTACATCAATTTAACTTTAGTATAACTGTTATCTCATTTATATAGACAGTTTGCAACGGGAAAGAGTTGCGGATTATTAATAATATTACAAGACGTAAGATGCAAATATTGATAAAAAGATTAACTATGCATAGTTTGGTTATTTAATCACATATTGAAATTGCGGGGAAATATCCACAAACATCATGTACCAGACAATTACACTATTCATTGACAGTTGCTACTCCTTAAATATTAATATATATTTTTTTAATTAATCACAGGATATTATCAAAGTTTGAACGATCAGTTCAAACAAAACTAGTTCTAATTGTAACGGGGACCGTTACAGATGTTCCCCAAACCTCCCCCAATTAAAAAGTGATGTCCTTGTGAATCTATAGCAAAAAATCATTTTATTTTAGCCTTTAATTACATGTAGTACGTTCAATATGGTCATTTCAGTACCAAGAAATGAAAGAAAGCGTTGCACGTGCATACACGCGCGTATGATTCCGAATTTTTGTTGATGTCGTTCAACAGGCATTTGTATCATATACCCACAGTATGAATTTCATAACGTTTCCACCAAATATAAGGAAGTTATAGCGATTTTAAAATCGTCCATTCAGAAATCAGCACACGTGCATGCACGTGATGAGCAGTAATTCTAACCACAGCAATTTGTAAGGAGTACCAAGATACATCTAAACCCCTAATATGAATAGAATTTGATGAAAAACAAAAACGTTATCGTCCTTTAAATATTGAACATTTAAAAAACGTTGCACGCGCATGCGCGTGTGCGTTGGCATTTTTTGTTACACCAACATATAGATACACATATTGTCTACATATGCTGTGAATATCATCTCATTCGCTTCATAAATAAGATAGTTACAAACGTTTTAGCATTATCCAATCAAAATGAAGCGCACGTGCATGCGCGTGCAAATTGGTAATTTTGACTATGTAAATCAGTTAAGGGTCTCAATATCTACCTATGATATGAATTTCAAGCCATTTCAATGAACAACAAAAAAGTTAGACTGATTCCAAAGTTAGCGTACAAATTTTGTAATGCGCGTGCACGCGCATGCGTGCGCGTGCTGGCAAAATAACTATTATTTTTCATATGTACAAATGATATACTATCATCCTATTTAGGTTTTATATCGCTTCCTTCAATATTCTGATTTTCCATTTTTTGTACCAAAATTGCAATGCACGTGCGCGCGCGTGCATGCACGTGCAAACAAAATGACTATCACTATGCACATCTACAAACGCTATACTATCATCCTGGAAAGTTTCATATCGATCCCTTTTGTAGTTTCTGAGAACACTACCGGACAAAAAAGTACCGGAGAAAAAGAATAATAATAATAACTAGATGCAATCTCGTTGCGAGCAACGAGTGGGTCTTCCGTCCAATTTTAGATGTGAGGAGATAAGAATTTGACTGAGATTTTCGTTTATAAATAATGATACAAATATATTGTCTAGACGTACAATTTAGCTTCGGTAATGTTTTACAAATATTGATCATTTAAGTGCTATGAATTAAAGAATCTCTGCCGCGCTCGGCCACTAATGAAAGGGGTCAGCCTTTTTTTCGACAAAAAAGTTAATAATGTTATTTACTGCGATACAAAGTCGACTGATCAGGCGAGTCATGTCGCCCGGAGGCCTTTTTTTATCATTCTAGATATACCTCGCAAAACTGAAAAAATTTTGTTCTACATGTTCTATTAAAATTTTCTTGAGAAAAAAGTTATTGATTGCGACATTTATCAGACTGTTAAGGCGAGTCATAAGGCCCGTGGGCCTTTTTCTTGATATCGTTTGAAAGATCTTGCAAAACTGAACAACTTTTGTTCTACATGTCTTATCAATTTTCATCAGACTGTTAAGGCGAGTCATAAGGCCCGTGGGCCTTTTTCTTGATATCGTTTGAAAGATCTTGCAAAACTGAACAACTTTTGTTCTACATGTCTTATCAAAAGTTTTTCGAGAAAAAAGTTATTGATTGTGACACTAATCAAACTGTTCAGGCGAGCCATGAGGCCCGTTCGCCTTTTTCATGATGTTGTTCGAAAGATCTTGCAAAACTGAACAACTTTTGTTCTAGATGTCTTATTAAAAGTTTCTTGACAAAAATGTTATAGCTTGCAACAATAACCCAACTGTTCAGGTGAGCCATGAGACCTGCAGGCCTATTTCTTAACATCGTTAGTTAACGCTTGCGAAACTGAACAACTTTTGTTCTACATGTCTTGTCAAAAGTTTCTCGAGAAAAAAGTTATTAATGTTATTAATTGTGATACAAATTCGACTGTTCAGGCGAGCCATGACGCCCTGAGGCCTATTTTTTGATATCATTAGATAGATCTTGCAAAACTGAACAACTTTTATTCTACATGTCTTATCAAAAGTTTCGTGAGAAAAAAGTTAATCATTGTAACAGAAATGCAATGGTTCAGGGGAGCCATGAGGCCTATGGGCCCATTTCTTGATATGACACGAAAGATCTCAATAAACTGTACAACTTTTGTTATATATGTCTAAGCAAAATATTTACGAGTAAAAAGTTATGATTTAAAACGTGGAAAAAAAATGGACACTTTTTAAAACTCCATATTCGACCCCTACCGAGCTTCCATACTAGGCACTTCCGGAAATTTTCAAAACCGATGTGCACAACTACAACATGTCGTCTAACATCACTGAAAATTTCAGCACTCTAGCTTTTATCGTTTTTGAGATTTTGGCTGGACAAAATGGTCATCTGAAAATCGATAAAAGGGGGATAACTTCCAACCGGAAGTGAATTTTCAAAAATTCAAAAAAAGATATAAACTTCAAATAGCAATGCATCAACCCTGAAAATTTGAAGTAAATCGGTCAAGCCATCTCTGAGAAATCCTCTGCACAAAATCGGTAAGGGGAAAAAAAAAAGAATAATAATAATAACTAGACACGATCTCGTTGCGAGCAACGAGTAGGTCTTCCGTCCGATTTGTTGATGCACTCGGAGTTAAAAAAAAAAGAAAAAAAAAAGACAAATGAGTCCCAATTTAGTTTCCGACTTTAAGACACTTTAGATATAATCAATTTTTCATATCATAAGCTTCTGAAGCAAAGTTGCGGTGAAATTCGTTTGAAATTCGACTCTCCAGGCGAGCCATAAGGCCCACGGGCCTATTTCTTGATGTCATTTGTTAGCCCTCTATAGACTCAACAACTTTAGTTCTATATGTCTTTACAAAATATTTACCTGTAAAAAGTTATTGAGATCGACCGATATCGACAAAAAATCGACTCTACAGGCGAGCCATTAGGACCATAGGCCTATTTCTTGATATCAATCGATAGATCTCGATAAACTGAACAACTTTTGTTCAAGATGTCCTTACAAAATATTTACCAGTTACAAGTTTTTGAAATCGACTGATATCGACAAAAATCGACTCTACAGGCGAGCCATGAGGCCCACAGACCCATTTTTTGATATTGATCGATAGGTTATGACACATTGAACAACTTTTGTTCAATAATGCTTTTCAAAATATTTGTCGTTTTCAAGATATGAGGCGTCAAATACTTACGATTTTGGCCCTTAAAATCCCTTATTACGTAACATATGACCTACTTTTTGATTTGATAAGAACAAGCTCGTTTAGATGAACATTTCCGCTTCAATGACTTATTACAAAATATTAATAGTTTCTGAGATATTCTCATCAACCTTTGGACCCTTCTGGGCCCCTAATTTAAAGGGTCAGCCCCTTTTGCTTGATATCGTAAGAAAGGTCATGACATTTCAAACATTTTTTGTTCAACAAGTATTTAGAAATTCTTTACCGTTCTCGAGTTATTTCTAGAAGTAATTTTTAGGGGCCAAACTGTAGCTCCCTAACGGGGCCACATAGGGTAAAAACGAAATATGCATATTGTTCAAATCATCATTCTGAACAACTTTTGTTCTTTATTGCTTTTCAAAATATTTGTCGTTTTCGAGATACAAGGGGTAAAAAATTTATGGTTTTGGCCCTTAAAATCCCTTATTACGTAACATATGACCTACTTTTTGATTTGATAAGAACAAGCTCGTTTAGATGAACATTTCCGCTTCAATGACTTATTACAAAATATTAATAGTTTCTGAGATATTCTCATCAACCTTTGGACCCTTCTGGGCCCCTAATTTAAAGAGTCAGCCCCTTTTGCTTGATATCGTAAGAAAGGTCATGACATTTCAAACATTTTTTGTTCAACAAGTATTTAGAAATTCTTTACCGTTCTCGAGTTATTTCTAGAAGTAATTTTTAGGGGCCAAACTGTAGCTCCCTAACGGGGCCACATAGGGTAAAAACGAAATATGCATATTGTTCAAATCATCATTCTGAACAACTTTTGTTCTTTATTGCTTTTCAAAATATTTGTCGTTTTCGAGATACAAGGGGTAAAAAATTTATGGTTTTGGCCCTTAAAATCCCTTATTACGTAACATATGACCTAAATTTTTATATGAATAGATTTGGATTGTTGAGATGAACATTTTTTGTTCTTTGACTTATACCAAAATATTAACGATTTTTGAGATATTTCATCTAGACTTTGAGCCCTTCTAGATCCCTAATTTAAGGGCCTAGCCCCTAAATCTTGATATTTTCGAAAAGATCTCGTAAATGTGCACAACTTTTGTTCTACATGTCTTAACAAAATATTTGCAAGAAAAAAGATATTGGAGATCAAAGGTCAAAAATCGCCGAAATCGGCGAAAAATTTTGGCATCCATTTTTTCAGGTCCAGGCGAGCGTTTAGGCAAATCGCCTCCGGTAAAATCGAATCCCCCACAAATCTTCTAAAATGTTTACTCTATCTTGTGTAGAAATTTCAAGACTCTAGCTTCAAAACTAACGGAGGAGATGTGTGGACAACAAGGCCCTTCAAAAAGTCACTAAAAGAGAGATAACTCCTGACCGGAAGTGACGTCAAGCACGAAATTTTGCAAGCAAAGTCTCGTCACCAAAAGACATCTTTCCTGAAAATTTCGTGAAAATCGATCGAGAAATGGCTGAGAAAAACGCGTGTACTACCAAGGAAAATAATAATAATAATAACTAGACACGATCTCGTTGCGAGCAACGAGTAGGTCTTCCGTCCGATTTGTTGAAGTACTCGGAGTTAAAAAAAAAAAAAAAAAAAAAGACAAATGAGTCCCAATTTAGTTTCCGACTTTAAGACACTTTAGATATAATCAATTTTTCATATCATAAGCTTCTGAAGCAAAGTTGCGGTGAAATTCGTTTGAAATTCGACTCTCCAGGCGAGCCATAAAGCCCGCGGGCCTATTTCTTGATGTCATTTGTTAGCCCTCTATAGACTCAACAACTTTAGTTCTATATGTCTTTACAAAATATTTACCTGTAAAAAGTTATTGAGATCGACCGATATCGACAAAAAATCGACTCTACAGGCGAGCCATTAGGACCATAGGCCTATTTCTTGATATCAATCGATAGATCTCGATAAACTGAACAACTTTTGTTCAATATGTCCTTACAAAATATTTACCAGTTACAAGTTTTTGAAATCGACTGATATCGACAAAAATCAACTCTACAGGCGAGCCATGAGGCCCACAGACCCATTTTTTTTATATTGATCGATAGGTTATGACACATTGAACAACTTTTGTTCAATAATGCTTTTCAAAAAATATGTCGTTTTAAAGATATGAGGCGTCAAATATTTACGATTTTGGCCCTTAAAATCTCTAATTACGTAACATATTACCTACTTTTTGATTTGATAAGATCAAGCTCGTTGAGATGAACATTTCCGCTTCTACAACTTATTATAAAATATTAATAGTTTCTGAGATATTCTCAAAAACATTTGGACCCTTCTGAACCCCTAATTTAAAGGGCCAGCCCGCTTTGCTTGATATCGTAAGAAAGGCCTTGTCATTTTAAACATTTTTTGCTCAACAAGTATTTAGAAATTCTTTACCGTTCTCGAGTTATCTCTACAAGAAATATTTAGGGGCCAAACTGTAGCTCCCTAACGGGGCCACATAGGGAAAAAACGAAATGTACATATTGTTTAGATTATCATTCTGAACAACTTTTGTTCAATAATGCTTTTCAAAATATTTGTCGTTTTCAAGATATGAGGCGTCAATTATTTATGATTTTGGCCCTTAAAATCCCTTATTACGTAACATATGACCTACTTTTTGATTTGATAAGAACAAGCTCGTTTAGATGAACATTTCCGCTTCAATGACTTATTACAAAATATTAATAGTTTCTGAGATATTCTCAAAAACCTTTGGACCCTTCTGGGCCCCTAATTTAAAGAGTCAGCCCCTTTTGCTTGATATCGTAAGAAAGGTCATGACATTTCAAACATTTTTTGTTCAACAAGTATTTAGAAATTCTTTACCGTTCTCGAGTTATTTCTAGAAGTAATTTTTAGGGGCCAAACTGTAGCTCCCTAACGGGGCCACATAGGGTAAAAACGAAATATACATATTGTTCAGATCATCATTCTGAACAACTTTTGTTCTTTATTGCTTTTCAAAATATTTGTCGTTTTCGAGATACAAGGGGTAAAAAATTTATGGTTTTGGCCCTTAAAATCCCTTATTACGTAACATATGACCTAAATTTTTATATGAATTGATTTGGATTGTTGAGATGAACATTTTTTGTTCTTTGACTTATACCAAAATATTAACGATTTTTGAGATATTTGATGTAGACTTTGAGCCCTTCTAGATCCCTAATTGAAGGGGCTAGCCCCTAAATCTTGATATTTTCGAGAAGATCTCGTAAATGTGCACAACTTTTGTTCTACATGTCTTAACAAAATATTTGCAAGAAAAAAGATATTGGAGATCAAAGGTCAAAAATCGCCGAAATCGGCGAAAAATTTTGGCATCCATTTTTTCAGGTCCAGGCGAGCGTTTAGGCAAATCGCCTCCGGTAAAATCGAATCCCCCACAAATCTTCTAAAATGTTTACTCTATCTTGTGTAGAAATTTCAAGACTCTAGCTTCAAAACTAACGGAGGAGATGTGTGGACAACAAGGCCCTTCAAAAAGTCACTAAAAGAGAGATAACTCCTGACCGGAAGTGACGTCAAGCACGAAATTTTGCAAGCAAAGTCTCGTCACCAAAAGACATCTTTCCTGAAAATTTCGTGAAAATCGATCGAGAAATGGCTGAGAAAAACGCGTGTACTACCAAGGAAAATAATAATAATAATGAAGAAGAAGAACACGAACAATAATAGTAAGGTCTTCCGCAGGAGACGGAAGACCTTAATGAAGAAGAAGAACGCGAACAATAATAGTAAGGTCTTCCGCAGGAGACGGAAGACCTTAACTAGACACGATCTCGTTGCGAGCAACGAGTAGGTCTTCCGTCCGATTTGTTGATGTACTCGGAGTTAAAAAAAAAAAAAGAAGACAAATGAGTCCCAATTTAGTTTCCGACTTTAAGACACTTTAGATATAATCAATTTTTCATATCATAAGCTTCTGAAGCAAAGTTGCGGTGAAATTCGTTTGAAATTCGACTCTCCAGGCGAGCCATAAGGCCCGCGGGCCTATCTCTTGATGTTATTTGTTAGCCCTCTATAGACTCAACAACTTTAGTTCTATATGTCTTTACAAAATATTTACCTGTAAAAAGTTATTGAGATCGACTGATATCGACAAAAAATCGACTCTACAGGCGAGCCATTAGGACCATAGGCCTATTTCTTGATATCAATCGATAGATCTCGATAAACTGAACAACTTTTGTTCAATATGTCCTTACAAAATATTTACCATTTACAAGTTTTTGAAATCGACTGATATCGACAAAAATCGACTCTACAGGCGAGCCATGAGGCCCACAGACCCAGTTTTTGATATTGATCGATAGGTTATGACACATTGAACAACTTTTGTTCAATAATGCTTTTCAAAAAATATGTCGTTTTAAAGATATGAGGCGTCAAATATTTACGATTTTGGCCCTTAAAATCTCTAATTACGTAACATATGACCTACTTTTTGATTTGATAAGATCAAGCTCGTTGAGATGAACATTTCCGCTTCTACAACTTATTATAAAATATTAATAGTTTCTGAGATATTCTCAAAAACATTTGGACCCTTCTGAACCCCTAATTTAAAGGGCCAGCCCGCTTTGCTTGATATCGTAAGAAAGGCCTTGTCATTTTAAACATTTTTTGCTCAACAAGTATTTAGAAATTCTTTACCGTTCTCGAGTTATCTCTACAAGAAATATTTAGGGGCCAAACTGTAGCTCCCTAACGGGGCCACATAGGGAAAAAACGAAATGTACATATTGTTTAGATTATCATTCTGAACAACTTTTGTTCAATAATGCTTTTCAAAATATTTGTTGTTTTGAAGATATGAGGAGTCAATTATTTATGATTTTGGCCCTTAAAATCCCTTATTACGTAACATATGACCTACTTTTTGATTTGATAAGAACAAGCTCGTTTAGATGAACATTTCCGCTTCAATGACTTATTACAAAATATTAATAGTTTCTGAGATATTCTCATCAACCTTTGGACCCTTCTGGGCCCCTAATTTAAAGGGTCAGCCCCTTTTGCTTGATATCGTAAGAAAGGTCATGACATTTCAAACATTTTTTGTTCAACAAGTATTTAGAAATTCTTTACCGTTCTCGAGTTATTTCTAGAAGTAATTTTTAGGGGCCAAACTGTAGCTCCCTAACGGGGCCACATAGGGTAAAAACGAAATATGCATATTGTTCAGATCATCATTCTGAACAACTTTTGTTCTTTATTGCTTTTCAAAATATTTGTCGTTTTCGAGATACAAGGGGTAAAAATTTTATGGTTTTGGCCCTTAAAATCCCTTATTACGTAACATATGACCTAAATTTTTATATGAATAGATTTGGATTGTTGAGATGAACATTTTTTGTTCTTTGACTTATACCAAAATATTAACGATTTTTGAGATATTTGATGTAGACTTTGAGCCCTTCTAGATCCCTAATTGAAGGGGCTAGCCCCTAAATCTTGATATTTTCGAGAAGATCTCGTAAATGTGCACAACTTTTGTTCTACATGTCTTAACAAAATATTTGCAAGAAAAAAGATATTGGAGATCAAAGGTCAAAAATCGCCGAAATCGGCGAAAAATTTTGGCATCCATTTTTTCAGGTCCAGGCGAGCGTTTAGGCAAATCGCCTCCGGTAAAATCGAATCCCCCACAAATCTTCTAAAATGTTTACTCTATCTTGTGTAGAAATTTCAAGACTCTAGCTTCAAAACTAACGGAGGAGATGTGTGGACAACAAGGCCCTTCAAAAAGTCACTAAAAGAGAGATAACTCCTGACCGGAAGTGACTTCAAGCACAAAATTTTGCAAGCAAAGTCTCGTCACCAAAAGACATCTTTCCTGAAAATTTCGTGAAAATCGATCGAGAAATGGCTGAGAAAAACGCGTGTACTACCAAGGAAAATAATAATAATAATAATGAAGAAGAAGAACGCGAACAATAATAGTAAGGTCTTCCGCAGGAGACGGAAGACCTTAATAGTAAGGTCTTCCGCAGGAGACGGAAGACCTTAATAATAATAAGAAAAGTGAAAAATCAACAATAGAATAATAGAAGGTTCTTCCGCTGAAGACGGAAGACCCTAATAATAATAATAATAATAAGAAACAGAGTAAAAACAATATGTTCCCAAACTTTGTTTGGGGAACATAATTATACATTTTAAATTCATTTGTAAATCATACAGTTGGGCATATATATATATATATATATATATATATATATATATATATATATATATATATATATATATATATATTCATCTGTGGACATAATAGAAATTGTGCATGTAAACTGCACTGGCAACTTCTATCTGATATGGCAGTGTTCTAACATTTTAAGATGGGGGAGGTTTTTGGAATTGAACTGACTGTGTTTTGTCGAAAACCATTTATATTTTTCGTACATTTCAAATTGAGGTAAATATCAGACCATCTACAATGTATATTTAATTTGTTCGACGAGACAAAGTAGATACTTTGGTTCGCAAAACTATCAATGGAAAATCGTCTGAAATTCCATAGCTGATTTTGTTGTATATTTGCTTTTCGTTGATTTTATCAGATAAATAGCATTATATCGTAATTTCTACGTTTACACAACAGTTCCAAGGTGATATACACATTAAGATAATTGATGAAATATTGACATATTGACGGAGAGTATATAAAGACCAATATACTTTTAGTAAATGACATGGGGAACCTCTTTAGGGATGATCCGACTGAAAGTAATTTGAGACGGGGGGATAATTTGCAGACGTTGTAGCCGTCCTTGAATAACAGCAAATATTTCGCTGTTAAAAAGTGACAATAGAGTTTTGTTCCATTATCAGTGGCCAATTAGTGAAGTAATCTAGTGAATTAAGAGGAGTAATTTGTTTACTTAGCAGACAATGCCACCTTGATCAAATTAAAAAATAAAATTCTCTGGTATCACCTGCATTATGCAAATGATTGATAGCGTAATACTAGCTGTGATGAGATCATTTTTCATCGATTATACGATGATTCTAGAAAAAGTGATCTTTGAATGGCAGTATGCTGATACCATTTTATTACAACACCTGGAAACCTACGTAGAATGTTCTTTTTGCTATGCATATTTTGTTATGACTTCAAGTCCATTAGTGTGATGTAAAACGTTAATATATTTCTCTAGTTTTTATACTGTACATGTACATCACCAATGTATAACGAATTGACTACGTACGTTGGGCATTTTGAGAAGGTCGTCAAAGAAGTAATCAAGGCAAATGGCCATTAGTATAAATTTTGACACAAAAGTAATCAATATCGTTTTTGAAAGGTCGCTGTTCGCCGTCGTCTTCGCCTTATGCGCGGCAGCACGCACGAGACCACCAGACAACAAGGTTTGAGCCACCAATTGGACTGGGCAATAATCTTATTTCATTGAGATTTTACGATTGTAAATTACCGGAGTTTATTGCATTTCAATATGCAGCTACAGCAAAGTGAGATTTCCGTCTAGAGTATAAATGATATAAATGCAGTTCATTAGATAAAATAAAAGGTGTAAAAGCTGATTTATATCATCTCTTTATTACAGAGTACAAGCTAAAAATCCGATTTCTATCCATTTGAAGATATCTGACTTAATCTCCGGCGATGGGACATTAGTGCTGTTTAATCAAACGTATATATACTCTAATTGTACAGTAGATTTAAGGATTCTGTCGCGTGGCCTCGGAAGGTTTTCTAAAAAACTAGTTTGCTTTGTAGAGTTTTTTCCTAATAATAGTCTATAGCCTAGTTCTGGATCCTAGAAATTATACATAAATGCACTCTCCTCATCAATGTTTAAGCAGTCTTAAAAGAGAAGATCAATCAATGTACTATATTAATAATAAAAGAAATGTTCAAAATACAGATCTTAATGCAATTTGATCCATAAAACATTTTCTTTATTAATGAAAATCTTAGATGGATATATTTACGTTTCGCGAGAGATGAGAACAGCTGGCGCCAACTGACACATACGAATGTCATTAAATGTGGCAAAGAAGCTTTTTTTGGAAAATAAAGAGAATTTATGTCGTTGATAGACATGCAAGAAACGCGTTGGGTGCATTTCAATATCACTGCATGATTAACGCAATCTAAAAGTCAAACGGAAACCGATACAAGAGTGCATGGCTGTCAGTGTAGTTATTCATGAAAAAGGTGTTACAATTTCCTTTAATATCAATTAATTCATTTCTTGATATGAGATATTTCATGACCTTTTTCTACACGTGGTCCGTTGGCTAACGATGATCCTGCCCGACTTTAATTACATGTGATATGTTGGCTTCTGTGTGCATGTATTTCTGATTATGGGAGGAGGTACATTTATAGGCTGGGTATCGCTATACAGCCCCATTGCATTGTTTATTACCAAAATGCAATACTGCTTATAGGTCATAAACCCTTGTGAGAAGTTTGCTTGAATATGGTCCAGTGGTTCTGGAGAAGAGGTCGAAAATGTAAATGGTCAACAGACAGACGACAGACGAACTTTGATTAGAATACCTCTCTGGAACAGCTCAGGTGAGCTAAAATCATTTCAAATATAAAAAAGAAACCCATTTACGTTATTGCAAAAATAAAAATGCTTCCCTCATTTAAAAACGATACCAGCACCATGATGTGAATGTGCACATGAAGCAGCTATTAGAAATGTGCTATAGAATCGGACACAGAGAGTGGTCGTCATTGTTACGTCATCAATGTTTATAATAGTAAATCTCAGTCATAACTCTCTATATTAAAAAAATCGTGAAAAGACAAAACCTACCGCAATATGAACGTCAGTTTTTTATGCTCCATGCCAGAGACCAGTGACTTTTAGTTCACTTAAAGAAAATCTGGCAAATGAGCATCAAGTCTCTATCATTTACTCTCAGGTTGGACATGACCGACATTGTACGTACTAAACTACAAAAATCATTTAGTTATTCTAAACACCGTGTTTCATCTTTATGAAACGACATGAAGGAACCAACGTCCGAATGATAAGTAAGGAAAACCCTGACAGATACGAACTCCCTCTGATTTCTGACAGATACGAACTCCCTCTGATTTCTGACAGATACGAACTCCCTCTGATTTCTGCTATCATTGTTGTTGTTTTGCTCACTTCTCCCCCTTTTGTGATAGAGAGTATAAATCGTACACAAATACATTAAATATATTTATGGAAACTCAGATTAAACGACAATTTAGTGATCACATGCTTAGTTTGGCTAAGCCCAATTCCCACTATCTGCATTAGAAGTCAAAAGATGATTGCCTTCATCAGCTATTGATTTCTCTCAATCTCCTGATGAAGGGCGGCGTTCGATTAGACTAATTGAGACCAAGCGGTACCTAGGAACTAGCTATACCCAAACCTCAGTACAATAAACACATATCGGGGGGTCGTGGAATGTATGAAGACCAACAACTTTTAATCCCATCAAGCGCTCTTAATTACAAAACAATCAATGAATAGAACAAACATATAAATGGCACCAGGAACAATCTTTCAGGCACGTTTAGCAAATTGATAAATTACATTAGCCATATCGATCTATCAACATGTACAGTCAGTGATCAAAGTGGGGCTACTTTCTATACGTTAAACAGCAAACACAAAAACTAAGTATGTCGATGAAACTTTGTGGAAAGGTGATGTCTGTTATACCGGGACCGCTTTCTCACCCAACAAATACGTCAACTACATCTTTAATGCACTCGCTAAATAAGAATAAAGAAGATATTTACATGTGGGTAAAATATTCATATACAAAATATGTATAAATGAAATAAAATTACATTGGTCCCAACAAAATTCGATATTATCATTTTCAAATCATTAAGGACATCAAAAATGCACATTCTACGTTATAATTTTTCTAAATTAAGTGGAAATATATGGGCGGGAATTCAAATTCTTGTGAGTTTACATGTTTATTATTTTTTAAATTTGTTGTTGTTGTTAAAAGACTAATACATGCTTAAAATTTTTTTTCCAGCATGGATCATTTTTACTTGAACAGAAACAGAAGAGAGGAAAAACATGGTGAAAAAATTCGTTGTTTGGATTACTACAATGGAGAGACATTTTGCGTATTTACGATATAAAAATGTTATTACACATGTAACAGAAGCGAAAAAAGAGACACCTCTTTCCGGTGACGTCAATAACTGAGCTGTTCGAACACAGCTCGATAGGAAGGTGTAAGAAAAAGCATATTCTTCTGGTTTCCCGATAAACCGTGTCTTTGCACGTCTCTCATGGGTTTATAAACCATTAATACTTTAAGGAACAACCATGGAACTCACTTTTTTCAGTAACTCTTACTCGCCTTATCGATCTCGTAGTTAAGTTCGAACCCATCTATAAAGATGTGAGAAGTTCGGTCCTTGGTGGCATGCATTAATTATGTATGGTTTAGCACACAATCTTCGCAACTAGAATTTAATTGAGATCTTGACAGACCCATTCCCACAAAGAGTTTCTTGCATTTGCCCACTGTTCTATGTCAAGCGTTTTCCTCTCAAGCATTATTAAATTACTTTTCACAAAAGACAATAAATTTCTATTTTGAAAGACACAAGTGATGTTGTTTTGGAAGAAAAATGAGATAATAGCGTAACACGTTGATCAGATCCTAAACGGAGTCTCTGGGGAATTTTTTACTCAGAAAAAAAAGAAGTAAATTTCTTTTTCCAAATAGCTTTTTCCGAAAAGTCCCTTCGTAGCAAAATAAGCTTTTCACTCTTCAAAATAAGTACACACGGCCGCCTTGAATATCTTTCATAACAATTTTAAACCATTGTACCAAAATTTGTTATATAAACAATCAAACAATATTTTATTATTTAACTCTGGAAAACTCAATTTTTATAGCAGAAGTTTTAAACCAAGATGAATGCACTTTAAAAGATTGCCGATAATTTCTATTGAATAACTGTGAGAGATTATAGCTGACTAAATCATGAATTGGTGCACACTAATTATTTATTGAAATAGGCAGGTATTGTTAAGAAATAATGCCGTGTGTCTCCTGATATTAAAGATGAACATCCGGTTGTACTTCACTGTCCTATTCCCGATAAATTGCTATTTTAAAAATATGTTGATGTTTACAAATCATGCTACATGTATGATACTGGTCCAACAAAATCCAGTATTAAGGAGGAATAACCCACCAGAGAAATAATCTGATATGGGAAGAGGAGGATATGTACTATAATATTTTGAAATTGATAACCTTCAAATTTACTATATTTAATCGAAAAATGCAGCTTTAGTAGAAAGTAATCTGGAAAAAAAAATTAAAACCCCTGCTAGACTCGAACACCCAAACTACACATCAGTAGTCGACACGTTTTTTTTTTTTTTTTTTTTTTTTTTATCTTTTATTGATCAACATACAATTTACACAGTCATCACAATGAATATCACAGTTTCAGATTTGGTTTAACATTTTACAATAAAACCATGTTAAAAGATAAACAGTAATATCCCATCTGTAGTCGACACGTAAACCTACTGAGCTCCCCAGCTACGCAATTAGATATGAAAGAAATATATACGTATTTCTTATATTCATATTTCCATTCAAGTTTCAAAAGGGGAAGTCAGCCATTATGACGTTACATTTTTCCACCTTAATTAATTAAAGCCCCAACTTTAAGTTAACGCCCCCAAATTTTACCTGTGTCGTGATCAATGATAAGCCGCTGGTCAATCAAACTTTTAACAATAGAGCTTAGGTTAATTGACGTTTGCAGAGACCGTGGTCTACAGCTACCCAAGGAAGATGTTTTGATAACAATCATGGCTAATGATGACCGGCAGTCTTCAGATCTTGAGGAAAGCCCCAGTATACCTGAGTTTTGATAGCATTGACTCGCACCTAGAATATTTTAATTTCTAACGTCCCCTATACAATGCAATTTATCATCGTATTTTCTCTTTCCATCTTTATACATGTATTATTAAACAATCAGAAATCAAACAATAATAATAAAAACCAAACCAAACAAACACAAGTTATTCTTTATTGGCGCAGCACATCAACATGTATAATGGTTATATTGCCTATGCGTAAAACTGTTACAGTAGTTTTAAAAAATGCTTATGTTTGAGATACCACATGGATTATAAATTACACAATCAGAAAGCAAACAATAGTAAAAAAGCATAAATAAGTTATTGAGATATTTCTATTTATAATTTATCACGGCTTTATATTTAGAGAGAGAGAGAGTTATTGAGATATTTCTATTTATAATTTAGCCCGGTTTTATATTTATAAAGAGAGAGAGAGAGAGAGAGAGAGAGAGAGGAGGGGAGGGGGTAGACTTGGTGTCAGCTTCTGTTTGGGATACCACCATTACGCAAACACTACAGCTACAGAAACCCTACAGACGGCCCATATTGAGGGGTATCTTGATCATTCTTCATTTGGTTGTACATGTACACAGATCTACTTGGATTTATTCATTCTCTCGAAACATGGATATTTTACCTACTACACCCACGACACCGCGAACTCCCAGGACACCAGAAAGTGCCCGGAAACACCGGGTAATATTATATTTAGGAAATTATTTATATACGATATATAACAATTTAATTAGAAGTTTTAAAAAGCAAAGGTTTAGAAATGGGCTAAACCTGTCATTTGCAATACATAAATATGACCAAGTTTGAAGGTTTACGGGAAATAGAAATGCGGTATGCATGTAGGTAGAAATTTTAAATTTTTTTTGTTGTTGCACAAATCAAGACACTAAGCATAATTTGTAATAACCTGAGAAAGTTCCTGTGTATATCATAAAAATATACACAACAACCGATCTCTTGGCCAGGTAAATAACATTGACCATGGATAAGCTCCGCCCACATTCAGTGATCCGTGGAGCAACCGTACGGTGTTTTTTTGGGGTCTTTAAGTATTAGTCCAGGAGATTTCAAATTTGGAAAAATATGAGTGTCCACACATAGGAAACTAAATCTATTTTCATACATTTTAAGACGTGATGCTGTGGTTGTTGATAACTTGAATGTTTTAAGACATGATGATGTGGTTGTTGATAACTTGAATGTTTTAAGACGTGATAATGTGGTTGTTGATAACTTGAATGTTTTAAGACGTGATGATGTGGTTGTTGATAACTTGAATGTTTTAAGACGTGATGATGTGGTTGTTGATAACTTGAATGTTTTAAGACGTGATGATGTGGTTGTTGATAACTTGAATGTTTTTCATTTGATAATTCATGGTTGTATACCTACATGGTGATGTCAATAAAATTGAATTTTTTTTTACTCCATCGATTAATGGAACCATATCTACAAAACAATATTGACAGATTAGATCAGGTTTGAAGGAAAATGTCATGTACATGATGAAATGGAAATCTCACGACATTATCATTCATGTAGGATGTCAAATTCCATTTGGTTAATCCCCTGTTTTAACCTGACAAGTGGATCTGTTGTTTGAACTCTGCATTGCAATCATTACGTCATTTAATTAGTACTACTCTCTCTCACTCCCCGATATCGCCGATTCGAATAGTGATAACAGCTATTAGATTATGGATTAAGTTGATTACATCACTTATTCAAATAGGTGACATCGTCTACTGGAATTATTGATATTACAAATTCAAAACTAGACCTTTCTCTTAGTCTCTGTGAAAAGTAAAAAAAAAAAAATGACTGAGTCCATAAAATTGGGGAAAATGCTTGTAAAATATGAAAAATTGACCAATCGTGATGAAAATGCCAGGTGCACATCTTTATATGGCAACAGGTCACCCAAGTGATTCAGGTGACCTGAAAATACTGTAAGTGCAGGAAGGGCATCTTCCAGGGTTCCATTGTCCCAGCTGTTAGTGGCTATAACCTTAGTAGTAACATCTTTGTCACATACACAACCAATAAACAAACTTGAAACATGGATCCACGGTCAACTGCCTTTCATTGCATTATCTGAATAAGATCTGCAAACTACGTTAATACACATTAATTATGAATACATCAAATGGTATAAAATTCTACTCTGTATTCTAATATATTCATACTTAATCAATCTACATTACCACCAAAATTCATCCCGAAATTCCGTATACTTCCCAAGATATGCAGAAATGAATTCGGGAAAATGCCTATTATTTTTCGGTTTATTGTTTTTACATATATCTCGACTTCTCCACCTTTACTCTTTAATAGTAAATTCGAACTCAAGCGATATAATTGCCAGTGATACAAATCGAAACTCCTGTTCAACATGGTGTATAAAACAACGAATGATATATTTATAAATAAACTTTTTAATCATTTACTTCAATTTACAAACCTCATAACTCAACATATTTAAAATCGAGCTTAGTCTTTATTAACTTTTTTGCTTGTAAGATAAACAATGCGCTTCCCTCATTATGTATTCTTTGCACTTGCAATAATTCAATTCACTCTTTTTCCCTGGCCTTCATACGCTACATGCATTTTACAACTAATCAATGCCAATTTCAATGCTGAACAGATTTATTACTACTTTAGTTTTCTAAGATGCTAGCTCTGTCTTCGGTGGTCTACGTATTTTTAGATTAAGTAATAATATGCCCCAGCCTTAACAGAACAGAAGGAGTATAAGTGTCGACAGAAGGAAACACATACCGGTAATCTGGCATCCTCATGTGACATTAATGCGCATCATTTGTTATCACCCCTTTTCTAAATATTAATTAAGGTTTATCCTTCAGTTAATCGCCTTCCCATCCCAGCTTCTTCTACCCCATATCTCACATTCACGTTCCATGATAATCCTACATTATACATCTGTTTTCACTGATATTTTTTTTCTGTTACGGCTATTTATAAATAAACCGACGAATAAAGTTTTATTTCATACAGAGGTGTTTACTGATATCATTTATATATTCTAGCCCCATTATTATACACACCACAGAGTCTTCCACAACTGTATTTTTCCTATTTGGATATTTTATTGAACATAAGACGTTAACGACAAATCAACAACTCAACTTTATGAAAACCTGGACGACTTAAATTTCTCCCTCGTGAACTTCCTATATTTATGAAGCAATACCACCTGTATATGATGCTTACGTTTCTCAACTGATTCATAACACGAGAGCATGTTCTGCGTATGATCATTCTTTAAATCGATGCAGGGTACTGACGAATAAGTTGATTTTACAAGGATTTCAACCGTCTCGTTTAAAATCAACATATCGCAAAGTCTATGGTCGTTATGCAAGGTGAAGATAACGAACAGTGATCAATCTCATAACTCCTACAAGCAATACAAAATAGATAGTTGGGCAAACACGGACCCTTGGACACACCAGAGGTGGGATCAGGTTATGATGATCTATTTTGCAAATACAACCTGTCTGACGTGTTTCATACAAGTTGGTGCTGATTTTGACTACGGATTATTCCGTTTACCTGATCAAGATATAAGGCTCACGACAGATGTGAACGGTCAACAGGGCGTGCTTACTCCTCCTAGGCACTTGATCCCACCTCCAGTGGTCCGTGTTTGCCTTTCTCTAAATTTTATAATTTGTATAGAATTTATGAGATTGATCACTTTTCGTTATTTTTACTTGTTCATTAAGGGTACCAAGTCGTTCGTGGGAGGGGGCTGTAATGTTCATTACAACTATGGCTTCAATTTGTCTGCTACGTGTGACGGAGTAAAGAAGATTTTCTTTCCCAACCCTTGAAAATGGTACATAGTAATTTTGGTCACAATTGATTAATTACTTGGCTTCTAAGAAGATTAACATTTTCGAAGTATGTCCAACACGACGGACAAGCATGATCTCCAGGTCTGTCATGACTTTGATGACCTAAGAAGTACTGTAAGAAACTGCTTTGATAACACTTTCAAAGGACATCTAGAGTTATACGCACATTCCAGAATTGCGGCAGTGTACACTGAAATATCTTTAAAGTTTTGTTGAAAATTTGGTTAAAGTTCTTTCTGCTAAATACATGTATTCATACGGAGAGTGCACACAGAATGCTTAATATTCAGACCGAGGCTGCATGTGGAAAAAACCCATGTTCACGTAATTGTATAATATATCAGAAGGTATTATGTGCATGTCTTTCATTTAAATTTTTCATTGGTATTTACGAAATTCAACAAGCTCGGGTAATGTTCAACTGTGCATTGGATCAAAAATGGCTTTCGCATGTGTACAGCGTAAGTTCCTGAGGACAACATTGAGGTGAAAATAATGCAACTTGTTTGTTTGAAGATTTCATAAAATGAAATTTGAGTCAGACAAACATATTCTAGTTTTCAATTCATAATATCAGAAATTGATTCAAGTGTACTTTCATACCAAGTATAGCAAGTGCATTTGATGCTGACACACCACGTGAAATCCGATAATGTTATCCACGTTCACGTAAATGAAAATATGAATGAAAATCTGATAAGACAGTGTCAAATTGTTCATCTTCGTTTTCTGAAACCATAAATAAAAGTCACCCGTCAGAATTTGCTGCCATACAATTTATTTTCCTAATGCTTAGTATTCGTCACCACAAAGGTGTTATACAAGGTACGAATGCAAGAAACATTTTCTTAATACATCAAAGGACATTTTTGTCATATTTTGTGAAAGTTTAAGAATATGAGTGAACAACATGTAATACACAAAGAAGACCAATGAAAAATTGAGACATCTTTTGTTAACTCCTATATTATTCTCATAAGATGTGTTTATGTCAAGAGCAAATCCAAAAACACTTCTGGAAAGACTCAATACATGTCAAAGTAGTTTGCTAACAGACAGACAGACCAAAGCCATATACCTCAGGTCTTGGAACGTCATCCAAAAACACAAGGTGAATGTTGATGGAATCCTTATAATAAATAGTGTGAGCTGCATTAACACTTTTCAATGTCGATATAACATCTCTTATAACGATGTGAACATCCGTGAGCAATAAGCTACACCAAACGATGAAATCCCTTTGTCTGCCTTTGTACTCACTTTGTCCGACATCTCTGTTTAATGAACATATGAAGGTAACGAACAGTGGTCAATCTCACGAATCACGTAAAGAATACAAAATTATGAGAAGGGCAGACATGGACCACTTGACACACCAGAGGTGGGATCAGGTGCCTAGGAGGGGTAAGCATCCCCTGTTGATATGAAGGACACGACACAGAGACGAGGACAGTGACAGATAGAGAAATAAACCTCATAAAACCTAATACAAATTCCTAATAAAAACCTAATAAAAAGGGCTAGTCTACATAAATTTCGGCAAAATCAAATTCTTTTATTCTATCTTATAATTAAAAACATTTTGTGTATTGATATCAGCTTTGTGTGATTTGATAAACCAAACCGTGATATAAAAATGTTGGATTTATCTATATTCCTATCGCTGACTTTATATCTAAATATATTAATTTGTCCGACGTGAAACATTGAAGGTTAGTTTAAAAAATCGTTAAAAGTTCTATGTACTAGTATTTGTTTAAATGTGCCCCTTAATCTACTAATTTCAGTCTTATTTGGAAAAAAATCTCAAAACCACTTTAATCATTATTTCCAGTTGAAATTCATTTGATGTTAGATAAAGCCTGTGAATCAATTCCCGAGGAAATTCTCAGGAGAACTAGGAATATTTTATTAAGTCTGGTCAATTTTTCAGCTTTGAGGAAACAAAACAAGTTGAAATAACACGATGTTTTGGATGTTTTATATTAATTCAAAAATAAGTTTGTTTTACAACACTTGAGAATTTTTCACCGATATCAAGACTTCATCAGCTGTAGGTGTAGTAATTTTGAAAAACAATAATGAAAATGATATTCTGTTTGACATTCAAAACTTTATCTGAATCTCTGATGACGGCAGACAAGATAATATTTTCTATTCCTGAAAAGCTACAAATTACAATGCACTATGAAGCGTGAATACTCACAGTGGCGCTGTAGGACCTTCGGATCCTTTTGGTAAATTCTGATTCATCGTCTTCATCCTGTGTGAGGTTTTTGTGAGACGGTATGGTATTTCGAGCATCCTGTATATTTTGTTGGCCCTCTAACACATTATCGCATCGACCTTGACCCTTGACATGACTGGTATACCACATGATAACTGTAAGTAATGTAGCCGAGCAATTGATGAGTAAAATTCCATATAAAATCTTCAAATGGAGAGATATCTTGAGTGCTTCCTTTTCTTCACGCGTACGATATTTTTCCATATTGACATTTTAAATTCAACTATCCAAATAAGCAATGTTCGACTGCCATGGCGCCTTATATCGCTAATTAATTTATATACAAAATTATTTTACAGACAGGAAACAAACTTTGCAACCGTGTTGTTGTTGACGCTAACCACGGGTGTAATGGGTCGGTACTTCCTGCACGCCCTAGGAAGTGCATTACACCGCACGCACATGAAAACGTTAAGGGGAACGTGTTCATTCACTACTCCGATACACCGTAGAGAGCAGAGAGATCTGACTTCTGAAACTGTTCACTGCAAACGGTACGCGATAAATCAACTCGCACGATGCGTGAACACCCAATCAATAGCTATGTGATTACTCTGTAGACTTTGAAAATTAAAGACTCCGCACGACCATCTAATGTCCAACTTAAAGAAAACTACGTAACACATTTACTTACTGCAAATATAACTAGTACAAGTCTGTTATAGCTCTTAAAAGTATGTAGTGTGGAGTGAAGATAACGAACAGTGATAAATCTCATCACACTTTCTATAAATTATATTTCTATAAAATTAAGAGTAGAGCAAACACGGACCCCTGGACATACCAGAGGTATGAATAAGCATCCCTTTTTGACCGGTCGCACGTGATTCCGGCGGGCACGTTTGATTGGGGAGACTCGGGTAACTCTAGAGTGATGTCTGTGCATGCGCAGAGGCTAGACTCCTTGAATGTAAATAAAACATCTGTTGCTCCAGTGTTGTTTTGCAAAAATGGCGTTTGATATAATTATCGCATCAATGACAATTTATTCATATGCGGTAGTTCATTTTGATACCTAGCATTATTTAATTCCTATTGCAAGAATATACACGTACATACAGTACTAAAATAGTGTAAATATCATCAACATTAAACCAAACGTAGACCATTTATGATAAACCCCCCAGAATTGACCTTATCTACAATATATTGAAATCAAAACATACACCTAGCAAGATACTTACAAATATGTATATCAATTATTAAAAAACAAAACATCAGTTCATTAAACTTTAGTTTTATTTACAACTCTAGCAACCCGTATAACTCGAGTTGTTCAATCAAACGTGCTCGGAGAAATCCGTCGTCAAAATGAGTATGTATAGAACGGCCTAACAGATGGTATAAAACACGTCAGAGAATCAAATACATATGTACATCAGTCTGCAGGCGAATTAATCTTTTGGTATTAAACATTTTCATTTCACCTACATCATACAAGATAACAAATATCCTGTAGATCTTACATGTATTACAAAATTGAAATACTATTTTGCAGTTCAGCATTCGTAACACCTGGATTTTATACAGAAGATGTACTTTTTCACGTGAGAAAATGCACATGAATATGCAAAATTGTATACAGCCAAAAAATATAAATAAATAAAAAAAAGTTTTAAAAAATCTGAAAATATTCAAGGCATGTGTCGATTCTTCAGAGTTTACAGAATTTTCAATTTCTATTCAAACTGTTAATCATAATGTCTTATTATTTTTTTAAAAGCACATTGCCCAAACTGTGTAGATATCATTCGAAAAGGGTTCATATAAAACCACACCATGCTTACTGGATTTAAGATCGAATATATCTTTAGGAAATAAAATAAATCAAGGAGAAGAATAGATGGCAAGAGATAATGAATCGTAGAAACCATTATTGAAATATTTCTCTTGACAGAATATGGAGCGGTCTGCGACTTAAATAAAATGAACGCCGTTCACAGGCCATTATTGGATATGACGATACAAGGTACATATTCATTAACTAGAAATGAGTAGATGATGACAGGTTTTGCACTAGCGGTTTAATTCGCTAGAATAATGATTGGTGATATCGATAAGCATGTGGTTGTCAATCAGGTTTTGTTTTGAGACGAAACATCTAGTACCAATATCTACACCCGGACACAATGGTCCGCAAAAAGCGATATTGAAAATCTTTACGTTGTAGCAGTTTCAATTTGAATTTTAAAAGGTTTTCATCTTTAAACTTTCCCTTTGTGATTTTTTTCATTTCCGGATGACTTGGTTGGTGTATTGTAGATCAAACAAAAGACCATAAAATTCCCACAGAGATTCATAAATGGGTTATTATATTGGAATAATTAGAATTGTTCTCATAGTAAAAACGAAATAAAATACCTCAGATAAAAACCTATTAATATTCAAAAACAATTCTTCATTGCAGATTGTAAATTGTATGTGTAATCCTTTTACATGAATCAGAACGAACAGCGTATAACTATCTAGCTAATGTCTTTGACAATAATATTATTTTCAGAGTATGTTGAAATCCAGTTTAGCTGCTCTCTAGGGGATTTTTGCATTACAAATTCATGGCCGAAGGACTTTTAAAGACATGACGATAATAATGATGCGCTTTTTAAAAAAAAATGGCTTTGTTTGCTGATACCGTTTATTGAGCATAAAATTGCTGTGGAAATGAGTTTTTCTGATCAAAGTTTTTTCTTCTCCCGTTTCAATGACGAGCCAAATCTTTACTGAACTTTGGGCACTAGATTACTGAACTGCGGGGCACTAGATTACTGCACTTTGGGGCACTAGATTACTGAACTTTGGACACTAGATTACTGCACTGTGGGGCACTAGATTACTGCACTTTGGGGCACTAGATTACTGAACTGTGGGGCACTAGATTGCTGTTACTGGGTTGTTCACCCCTTTCATCTGTGAAAATCTCTTGCGTTTGATGATTTCAGCTTCTCCATCGTCAACTTCCCATATTTATGTAGCAATATTCCATTATCACCTTCATATGGTGTTTATATCTCTCAACCGATTCGATACGCAAGAGCTTGTTCTGCGTATGGTCAGTTTTTAAATCGAGGCAAGCTACCGACAAACAAGTTTATGGTACAGGGGTTTCAACAGTCTTGATTGAAGTCAACATTTCGCAAATTTTATGGTCGTTATAACGATCGAACTCTAGTTCGTCAATACAACCTATCATTGGGTAAAATGTTGTCTGACGTGTTTCATACCGATTGTAAGACCGTTCTTGGCACACTGGTTCTGACTAAGGATAACTCCGTTTGCCTGATCGTGATATGGGGTTCACGGCGGGTGTGACCGGTCGACAGGGGATGCTTGCTCCTCCTGGGCACCTGATCCCACCTCTGGTGTGTCCGGGGGTACGAGTTTACCAACTCTCTATTTTGTATTGCTTATAAGAGTTATAAGATTGAACCCTGTTCGTTATCTTCACTCATCTAGTGAGAGAAAGATAGAGGAAGCACTAATTCGACAATTTCATAACCCCCCCCCCCCCGTCCTTGGTCATTTTCATATATATATATATATATATATATATATATATATATATATATATATATATATATATGGAACCAAAGCCCCTACCCCTGAAATTATATTAAATGTTTTACACAATTTGCGAAATATTGTCCAGCCCTGGAGTCAGGATCTCTACCCTGTGATCATAATACGTCCTTTGATAGAAGCCATCTTGCTTTACAAGACTATACATTTAGTTTTTCCTGCAGATGTACGGTTGTATTGAAGGGTTTTGAATTTGTTTTTTTTTCAATTTTTGGCAGGTTTGGTCCCGCCAATAAAGCCTAAGGGGTGCAAGAGTCCTGAACAATTTATGTCACCCTTGCCCCAAAGATGTGAATTTTCATTTCATTTTATTCAGGTGTAGAATATCACAGAATGTCATGATTATAGATTTAGAATGATAAATTGAAACCTGACATAATCTATAGCACTATGCAATTATAACAATTATAGGATAAATAACACGATAATATGACATATAGTGATATGATAACCCTACAGGATGATCCATAAAAGCTGAAATAGCTGAATTCTGATGAGGTCGTTACAACTAAATAATAAATATGACAAACAGACAAAACAATACAAGACTGGCATTGGAATTGTGGCAGGTTTTGATAGATAGTTGCATTGAAAAATGAAATGTTTCGGACATATTGTATAAAGAAAGGCTAGATTTTATTAACAAAAAAACTGGACATGATGAGCTGTCATATCCATTGTCGTACTGGCTAATAGAGACTTTAAAGTGTTTTTTTTAAATTTTGCTTTGTTGTCAAATGTTTAGTTTCTAAAGACAAAGCATTAAAATCCTTAATGACATTATAAACAAGACATGTTTGTAAAACATATATGCCCCCCCCCCCCCCTTGGTGCAAAATTGAAAATGGTTATGCACATGCATAATTTGATTGATAGTAGTATCACCAATTCGAAATATTGAGCAGACAATATCTTCCTATGTCAGGAGTGGATTGATCAATTGACCTAAAAATCAAAGGGGCCATTTACTCCTTATACTGTACCAGGTTTGGTGTCAATGAAGCAAATAAAGGAGACAGTATATTACCATGTCCAGTTCAACCCTTAACCTTTAATCATGTGACCTCAAAATCAATAGGGATCATCTTCCCCTGAAGATGTACCAGTGTACCAAGTTTGAAGTCTGTCAAGCAAGGGTTCTCTAGACATTGAGTGGTCAGTACATTCCTATGTCCAGTTTGACCTTTGACCTCAAAATCAATAGGGGTCATCTACTCCTTAGGATGTACCAGTGTACGAAGTTCGATGTCTGTCAAGCAAAAGGTTCTCAAGATATTGAGCGGACAAGGTCTTTCTATGTCCAGAGTAGATTGACCCTTGACCTTTTGACCTAAAAAAACAATAGGGGTCCTCTTCTTCTCATAACCAACACACATATGAAATATCATTACGATCAAGTGATTGGTTCTTAAGATATTGAGCGGACAACATGTGGTCTACCGACAGACAGACCGACCGACCTACAGGTGCAAACCAATATGCCTCTCCTCTTCGAGGGGGGGGGGGGGGCATAAAAAACACTAAATGATTCTTATTGGTGGCCATTCTAGTATTATTATTTAGTACAAAATGATCACAGCGATGATTTGGTGCGTTACAATGAAATATGTTAAAACATTGTTCACTATTAAATGATATTAAATGAGTAGCTCTGTCACCAACTCTTAACATGCCGAAAGAGTCTAAAATGTTACAAGAGCTACTCTCTTTAGGACCTATATGAAAGGTGAAGATAACGAACAGTGATCAATCTCATAACTCCTATAAAGGTGAAGATAACGAACAGTGATCAATCTCAACTCCTATAAAGGTGAAGATAACGAACAGTGATCAATCTCATAACTCCTATAAAGGTGAAGATAACGAACAGTGATCAATCTCATAACTCCCATATGCAATACAAAATAACGAGTGTCTAAAATAAATCTGACAGCTTTGTTTTGGTTTACTTGTTGTCTGACAGCTTTGTTTTGGTTTACTTGTTGTCTGACAGCTTTGTTTTGGTTTACTTGTTGTCTGACAGCTTTGTTTTGGTTTACTTGTTGTCTGACAGCTTTGTTTTGGTCTACTTGTTGTCTGACAGCTTTGTTTTGGTTTACTTGTCTGACAGCTTTGTTTTGGTTTACTTGTCTGACAGCTTTGTTTTGGTTTACTTGTCTGACAGCTTTGTTTTGGTTTACTTGTCTGACAGCTTTGTTTTGGTTTACTTGTTGTCTGACAGCTTTGTTTTGGTTTACTTGTTGTCTGACAGCTTTGTTTTGGTCTACTTGTTGTCTGACAGCTTTGTTTTGGCTTACTTGTTGTCTATGTTTAAATTGTATGCCAATACCACTATACCAGAATGAACATGCGTAATCAAAATAGCACTGTATTAAAGCATAACAAAGGTCTTTCTCGACTGCGAATTTAGGCAAGATACATTTCTATATGAAGAAATGAAGACTAGCATTCACCATTTGTACAATGGTTAAAACAATATTTTCACATCAGACGAACTTATCTACACATACGCCTAAATATTTCACACTATCAGATCCTTTGATATTTCATGACCATTACATAGACTTATAAAACTTGTAACATTTTTCAGTTTTCGAAGTGGACCAAATAAAATTGTTTCTGTTTTCCAAAGTAAAGAGACAGTCTATTATCTACAAGCCAAGAAGAGCATTTTCCAGAACATTTCCCACACATTTTACGTGCAAAGATACTAGACTTTTATGAACATAAAATATAGCACTATCATCAGCCTATAAAATCAACTTGCAGTCTTTGTCAATACATATCATTGACATAAAATAAGGATAGAAGAGGACCTAAATGCTCCCCTGAGGTACTCCACAATCTATTGAGTTAAAATTGGATGCTACATTATTGACATGAACTTGCTGCTGTCTACCAGATAGATAAAACATCAACCATTCAGTGGATAAAACTCCTAAAACCTCTAATTTGTCACATACATATTATAAGATTTTATGATTGACAGTGCCAAATGCTTTTTGTAAGTCCAACATTACCATACCAGTAAAAAGCCCTTTCGGGGTATTGCTTCTGATAAAATCTAAAAATGTATGAAATAGGTACCTGAAGAAAAATGGCTTCTAAAAGCTGATTGGTAAGAATAAAGCAAAGAAGGTGTTGCACGTCTCATGTTGATTTCCCTAAAGGTGTTGCATGAAAGATCGTAAAAATTAAATTATTCAAATATATGATAATACCAATTGGAACGCATGTCTTGATTCAATATTTTTTGAAAATAAGTTTAAAAGACGTGTATTGATAAAATTAGCAAGAACATTTCGAGTTTAAATCAAGCAATAAGCGATTTATATGATTTTTAGCGTTAAAATGGAGGGATATCCCCGAATTTCAGAAAAACTGCCTCTGTGAAACAAAATAAATTTAGCATGAACATGTTCCTCGAGCTTTCCTTTAAAAAACTGTCGCTTTGAATTTTGTTTCACGATGGCATTTTTTTGTTGTTGTAAATTTAAAAAAACCGAAACGACTTCACAGGTAATATTTTCAACTTCACCTGTACGTTAATTTTCCTTAGTAATATATGGTCTACTGATTGGTTCAGTGGGTAGGGTCGTTGACTCTTAAATAAAAGAGGGGGAAAAAGGTCGTCGACTCTTATATGTAAAGATGTTTTCTATTTTTAAAACGACCGGGTTCGACTCCCTCACGAACACATTTTTTTTTTTCATATAACGTTTTCCATCTAGATTTTGTTTTTTTAATTGAAACACGCTTCTCGTTTTTATAAATGTTTCATGTCAAATCTCTGTTTATTACCATGTGCCGAGTTTGAAATAAGCTTCCAACCTGGGCACTGTTTAGTTTGTGAATAGGACTCTCAACAAACACGCCGAATACAGCATGCAATACCTGTGTTTTAATAGTCAAGGTTGCAAACGAGAACTTATATGTTTTTCTGAATGAAAGTTGTTGACAACGGCATGGTGCCTTTTACGAAAATCCGTTGTGAACTATGTAAAGCTTTGGAATAAAAACTTTAAGGCCAAACAAGGTAAATAACCGTTAAACAGTTTGAGTTTATATGTATTCCAGTAGCAAATTGCTATGTTGAATCAATTTTTACAGGTGCATGTACTTCGAATAATGTTGAACTTTATAAATGCGTATTAAACTTCTTATATTTTGTTTTGTGGCCAGAGTCATGTACAGTTGGCAATGTTGGTTGTAGAAAATAATACATACGAGTATAAGAGCTTCTGGGCTTTAGCAGTATAGAACATTAAATATTTGATACACTCGTAACATGTAACTGTATACATTGTATCTGATACTCAGAAAAAAAGAAGACAATTTAATTTTCACGATTTCAAAAATGATCTTTAGACTACGTGTATAATGTATTGACACATAAAATGTATTAGGCTTGTCCCTAGTACTGGGGAATCCTTCAGGTATTTAAATGGCAAATACGCAATGAGTATAAATATGAATGAAGGTCAGTTCTACGTCACGAATGCTGGCACGGAGCTCTGATTAGGGAAAATTCCCGCTTCCATGCAATACCCTCTTATCACTGTTCAAAAAATGTGAAAGTTGTTCATGGGAACACTTTTCCAGTATCTTTGACACTATACATAGTATGCTAACTGGCCTATAATTGCCAGGTTCCACGGAACTTCTCTTTTTGAAAAGATGTTTGACCCTTGCTCTTTAATATTCATTTAGTACAGTACAACTCAAGATGGATTTATTTACAATATACATAATATGTTTTCAATGAAAAAAGCACCATCCATATCTGACGTGTTTCATACTGATTGTTGGGCCGTTCTTGACACACTGATTTTGACTACAAATTACTCCATTTACCTGATCAAGATATACGGCTCACGGCGGGTGTGACCGGTCGACAGGGGATGCTTACTACTCCTAGGCACCTGATCCCACCTCTGGTATATCCAAAAGGTCCGTGTTTGCCCAACTCTCTATTTTGTATTGCTTATAGAGGTTATGAGATTGATCACTGTTCGTTATAATCTTTTCATCTTTTAAAACTTTTACTGGGATATTGTCCAATCCAGTACTTTTGGTTGTATTTAGAATAATCTCTTCGATCACATGTTGGAGTACAAATGTTTTGTGTTCTGTATGCTTATCAAAATAAAACTGTCTAAATACGGTGGAAAGCGCATTATACATATTTATAGAACTAAGTAACTTGCTCACAAGTTTGGATACAATTGTAGTGAAAAAAACCGTAAAAATGGAAATGGAAATGTAGTTATTCAAAAGTTAAAAATGTTCAATTGTTAACGGACGACGGACGCACACCAACGCAATAGGTCTCCTAAAAATAGACTGAATAAAAAATCAAATCCGATTTTTAGTATTGTCAATGACGAACTTTGACAATGTCCCTGTATTTCCTAGCAATTCTATTGGAGGATATTTTTGAGAGACGATAGTTAATAATGAAATGGTGAAGATAACAAACAGTGGTCATTCTGATAACTTATAAAGAATGCAAAATTAA
This sequence comes from Ostrea edulis, assembly GCF_947568905.1. NCBI lineage: Eukaryota > Metazoa > Mollusca > Bivalvia > Ostreida > Ostreidae > Ostrea > Ostrea edulis. The sequence continues at coordinate 84,377,124 of NC_079168.1, read as the reverse complement.
GAGTAAGGCGAACACGGACCCCTGGACATACCAGAGGTGGGATCAGGTGTCTAAGAGGAGTAAGCATCCCCTGTCGACCGGTCACACCCGCCGTGGGTCCGATATCTCGATCAGGTAAACAGAGAAATCCGTTGGCAAAATCAGTGTGTAAAATCGGTCTCAATTAGTATGAAACACGTCAGACAGTATTTTACCCAGTGACAGGTTGTACTAGTAAATTAGATCGTTATAAAGACCATACAATTTGCGAAATGCCTACTTACAACGAGACTGCTAAACAAAGTCTAGACAAAGATCATAACATTGTACAGAAGCATGTTTGTTTCATTAAACAGGAAGAAGATAGTGAAATATTTCCCCCAGAGGAATTAGTTGAGAGCATTGAGTTAGATAATCACCTTCAACCCCTTTGCAATCTGCAGACGTGTGTACAAGTTCCTCTGATAGCGCAGTGTTTTAAAACCACAAAGGAAAAGAAGGAGAACATGTACAATATAGTTTGTTTACTCACAAATAAATTTGTCTGGAGGAAATTCATAATTTATGTCGGCAAAGGAACTGCGAGAGATCCTGCATAGATATGTACAAATACAAACTTCTTACTTTCAAATATCATTTACTGTCTGAAAAGTCAAAAGAAACACACAAACACTTTCAACTGAAGTTTAAGTTAAAAGAAATGTGTGAAATCTGTTTCAGTATGGAATCTTTAAAAGAATTATTTGGAATTAATTCAAATGAGTATAATGACAGCAATAAACTCCTTCACCATTAATGAAAAATATTTATTTTAATATGAATCTGGTGGCGAAAAAGAATCAGAAAGATAAGACAGAAATTGGTGGGTAAATATTTTAGAAAAATTGACCGCATAAAACGATGTAAACACAGGGGGTAGTTAAAACGCACGCACGTACCCACCCACCTACATGCACACACACACAGAGGTATTTACCATTTTCATTTCCAACTTCTACAATTCCAAGCTCTAGTCAGATACTTTTAAGTATCAATGTGTCATTTTAATCTGTTACAGGGGAAAACACAGTCTGAGAAAAGGTTTCTTAAAGCAGCATCAGAAGAAAAAGAGTTGATTTTCTATCAGAATTAAAAATGACAAAAACTTGAAATAAAAATTAATCAGATTACATGATTTGTAAAAGGAGAAATCGAAAACAAAGATCTGATTGCCTCAAAGAAGGATACAGACATTGATAATAACTAACACACGTAAGAAAGATACAGACATTGATAATAACTAACACACGTAAGATACAGACATTGATAATTACTAACACACGTAAGATACAGACATTGATAATAACTAACACACGTAAGATACAGACATTGATAATAACTAACACACGTAAGTAAGATACAGATATTGATAATAACTAACACACGTAAGATACAGACATTGATAATAACTAACACACGTAAGTAAGATACAGACATTGATAATAACTAACACACGTAAGATACAGACATTGATAATAACTAACACACGTAAGATACAGACATTGATAATTACTAACACACGTAAGATACAGACATTGATAATAACTAACACACGTAAGATACAGACATTGATAATAACTAACACACGTAAGATACAGACATTGATAATAACTAACACACGTAAGATACAGACATTGATAATAACTAACACACGTAAGATACAGACATTGATAATAACTAACACACACGTAAGATACAGACATTGATAATAACTAACACACGTAAAAAAGATACAGACATTGATAATAACTAACACACACGTAAGATACAGACATTGATAATTACTAACACACGTAAGATACAGACATTGATAATAACTAACACACGTAAGATACAGACATTGATAATAACTAACACACGTAAGATACAGACATTGATAATAACTAACACACAAAAGATACAGACATTGATAATAACTAACACACACGTAAGATACAGACATTGATAATAACTAACACACACGTAAGATACAGACATTGATAATAACTAACACACGTAAAAAAGATACAGACATTGATAATAACTAACACACACGTAAGATACAGACATTGATAATAACTAACACACGTAAGATACAGACATTGATAATAACTAACACACGTAAGATACAGACATTGATAATAACTAACACACGTAAGATACAGACATTGATAATAACTAACACACGTAAGATACAGACATTGATAATTACTAACACACGTAAGATACAGACATTGATAATTACTAACACACGTAAGATACAGACATTGATAATAACTAACACACGTAAGATACAGACATTGATAATAACTAACACACGTAAGAAAGAACATAGGGACGAAGCTTTATGAAGTTACCATTTCGTAACTTAATCAATCTCCACTAGAGGAGGCTATTTAACGCTCAGTTTCACCTCTAGATTATTTTGCATATTCCTACACTTTCTTTGTCTTCTTTCATCTGGAGACGATAACAGAGGTAGAGCTTGCTGGCACCCTTTGTTAAAGGTTGGACATGAATGAAAGTTTTTATTGTTATTCGGGACTGTATTGGGGGTGTTAGTGATAAAGCTATTTATTTCGTAAATACACCTTATTGGTTCGTAAGGACGAGGCGTCATCCGTCAAAACGACTAGATATACCCATCTCATCCGTCAAAACGACTAGATATACCCATCTCACAATAATTACCTTTTTATTTCATAATTACGGATTATTTTGTCATAATTTTAAGTTCGTTTAACAACTTTTTGTTTTCCTTACAATAGCCTTTGATTTGATTTTATATTTTGGCTTACATAGGTACATTGGATAGGCATGGTTATTGCCGAGAAAACATTATCAACTGTAAATATGTTGTGTCATGGTGGGTACTTATTCCTTTGACTTTAGCCTTGCTTTAAATCAGACCGAAAACCTTTGGCAGAATTTCAACATACAAACTTCTACGGGCGGAGATTAGCTGAACTATAACTTCCACGGTAGCGTACTACAACTTCCAAACCATGAATATAGAAAAGCAACAAGTTTGTGACATTTCTTCAATGATAAAAACATGAGAAATGCAATATATAAATAAATCAAACATAATTAATGTATTCAATTAACACATCAATATAAATGCATGTAATGATTATCAACTACAAAAAAGCATGTGTTGAATGTACATAGGTAAATTTTGCAAAATACTTTTGTATCCATGCACCCCCCCCCCCCCCCCCCGTTCCATCAGCTGCGATAATTTTATTGCTAGCGCCCTCGGGTGATAACATGTAGTACGTTAGTGTTTTTGCAGCTACATGTAACCAGGGCCGTAAATTAACCTTCAATTTGGAGGAGGCAGGAAATTAGGCGGGGGTCTGTGGGCCGCCCAGGCCCCCAGACGCTGAGCACATTTTGTGCACACTGAACACGTTTCGTGCAAAATCCTTGATTCTAGGGCCTTCTAAGATGTTACTTGACTAACTCATTCTAAAAGAAAGATTTGGAATGCTTTTTAAGGGAGGTATCATGTTCTTAGTTATTGGAAACAACATAAATTCTAATGAACTTTAAATTTTAATTTTTTTTGGCTCAAAAGTTGGAGGAGGCAGCTGCCTCCTCCGCCTCCATGTAATTTACGGCCCTGGTAACGAACATCCTTGGGCGCCATAGTGTGGCATTCTGGGAGTTATATAGAGCAGTGAGTCTCGAATTTTTGAAACAATTTACAGGTAGCTATCTGATTTTTATTTTGCGGGCTAATTATATAGTACACGGGTTCCACGTATTGATATTGTCACATGTAGTCTGGTCCCTACGGAAGCCGATAGGTGCCGGGGTATAGAATTAATATTTATTTAACTGGCGGCCGCCACTTAATTTATGTGGCAGCCGCCACTCAATTTAACTGGCGGCCGCCACTTATTATCTGGCGACCGCCATTTATTATCTGGCGGCCGCCAGTTAATTTATCTGTCGACCGCCAGTTAATTATATGGCGGCCGCCAGTTAATTTAAATAATTTATATGGCTGTCACCAGTTATTCAACTCCTCTCTCTTTCTCTATCTATCTCTCAAAATGAAAGGGGTGCAATTCCTCCCCAATGCATAGTAATATATATATGATATATACATGTACAATCAAGAGCATTAAATTATTGTTTTTCGATTGTACTGTTAAATACGTAGAAGCACGGGGCTGACCCTCCATTTTTTTGACAACGTTCAATTTCTGTTATTTTCACATACAAACTAAATTATTTTCACATGTGAAATAAAATTAATTGGCGGATTGCCCCCCCCCCCCCTTACTCTTTTGGTGGTAGTAATGAATGGTAAAAATGTGATGATGAATTAACTGATCAATTGTAGGATGAACGGAGCCACTTCCCTCCAATTTAGGAGTACGAAGTTTGGACAAAAGAGACATTTTAGGTTCCTTTTCTGCTTGTCAACAATTGTAGAAGACAATTTCTCCTCCGACTGTCCCTTTACACTTTGAAAAACGATGCTGCGTGTTTGCGTACTATTCTAAATCTTTCCAAAATAATCACTCAGCGATACGAATTACATTGTTTTTGCAATTGGCAGCCGCCATATATAAATTAAGTGGCGGCCGCCAGTTAAATAAATATTAATTCTATACCCTGGCACCTATCGGCTTCCGTAGACCTGTCCCCGCCCCCTCCGCTTATTGATCACCCATTTTGTGGTCCCCAAAACGAGTGATCATATATGGGGTTCTGCATTTGTATACAGGCGGTGTTACAAGTAGATTAAAATATCTTTATTTGTTTTACATGATGAAAATAATCATTATTAAAGCTTGCAATTGTATAGGTTTTTTAAATACTACGCTGGCCATTTGTATATTAGGAAACGGGTCGGACACTAAGAACCGGGTCAAAGATTTGAAACGCCGTTTTGGGCGAACTCCCCGTCGAGGCCTCATCTACGTAGGTTTGTGAGCAAACGTACCCTGGCGGAAGTCTGCCGTTTTGGGATAAATAAATATTTTTAACCGGGAGATGGCGGACATGGGACCTAACTTGCGCGATGTGTTGATACGTGTACTGCAATGCAAACCAACAGATGCATTAAATTCCTAAACATTACTTGCAGAAAATAAAGTCTTTAAAAATCTTTGAATTCTAAGTAATTTGAGTTACTATCATAGAAATTTTATGATTAATCAAACATTTCTTACGACCTCTACTTGCATAGTAAATAATAGATATGGCGCTAGCAATTTAATCTTCTTCTTTTTTAAGATAAGCTTGTTATTAAAGGACATATCTCGTGTTTTCAAAGTATGCAATATTACATGCATTTTGTCTTCTTTATGCTTATAGTAATTGATTCTAATAGTTCGTTCGCCGAAATTTTGCGATAATTAACCACAATACAGACTTAAATCTAAGCCCCGATTTCAAAAAGTCAAGTTAATTAGGTAGGTAGTCACGAGGTACAGTGACGTCACATGCGCCCTTCGGATTGTGAAAGTACTACGAGATATTATTAAAAACTCAACTTTTAGGGGCCTAATTAATTTACCATGGGCAACATTTAAATCGATGTTGATAAATTGTCCGAGTTTTATATGTGTTCGCCACCAGTGCACACATATAACGATGTAAATACCCAAATATAGCGAGTAAAGCGTGTATGAAATCGGCAAAATTATGAGTAAATAATGTTTATATGGGTCGCTGTCTACAAACTGTTTGGGGATGTTAATCCTTTATACATCTGTAATTGGCGCTGTTTTTCTAAAATAAACAGTTCAATCATTATTTATTTTTGGATTAGACAAATTATGATACGTTAAATTGTTGACAACTAGGCCCTATGCCAAGCTATTGTCACGCGTGCATTTCGGAAAGAAAGAAAAAGACAACACACACACAAATCAATAAAAATATTCAAATTTAAAGTGGTAATCACATTATTTTATTTTGATAAAGCAATCTTATTACTATTTTTGAATTGTGATCTGCACGTCTTTAGGAAGTACGAAGTGGGAGCACATCGTTATAGCCTACTGACGCACTCAAGATGCTACGAGTTCAATAAAGAAATAATTTTATAATTCAATTTAAAGTTAGGAAATACAATATTCTATTATTTGTATAATTTAAAGTTCAATTATTTTGTATCTTTATTTTTTGTTGTAAATCTACCAGTTGGCAGAAGTTACATTGTATCGTCGATATATGTTGTTACAAGGTGAAGGTCAGTTGATCCGAGTGTGTATTGAATTTGAAGAGCAAAACAGAATGTATGCTATAGGCCTACCAGTGCTTATAGCTTCGATATATCCATTTTCTCGCAGTTTATCAGGGTCTCTGTCCAAGCGATGTTTGAAAAGGTGACTGGGTGTGTTTTTTAAGGTAAAGTTCTTCCTCCAACAAAAAAATTATCCACGTCTTTTTTCTCGTACCTTCCTTCGAAAAATTGAAAAATACTGTCTAAATCCTTTCTACCGACAACTAGTACACCTGAGCACGGCACAAAACATCTTAATGCATTATTATTTACAAGCCGTTAACGTGACAATTGGTTTTTTGTCGATTAAATCTAATCTGTTTATGAAATGGCTAATAGATGTTTTCAAACCCGAGGGCGCATATGACGTCACACAAAATGGCGCGTAAACTAGCGAAAGAAAATATGCATATCGCAAGATTTGGATTTCATCGCTTTCAAACTCGAAAACTACGCAAAATATTTCATTTAAAACACATTTAAAGTAGTTTTAGGCATAAAAAGAGTTAATTTTGCTGAAAAAATGAAAAAGTTTAGAAACATGCGTTGTGTCCTTTAATTACTATGCATATTGAAATGACGTAATATCATCCAAATTATCTAAATTATTTTCCGCGACAGACCTACGTCGTTAAAACAGGTAGTGACAGTTCCATTGCCAAACGCTCGGCATTAGGTGTGAATGTCACGGGTCCTCGGAGATGACCTTAAAAACGGATGTCCCATGTCGCAGTAGATGTGGCATGCTAAAGACCCCTCACTGCTCAAAGGCCGTAAGCGCCGAGCATAGGCCTAAATTTGAAGCTCTTCACGGGTGTTGGTGACGTCTCCACATGAGTGAAAAATTATCGAGGGAGACGTTAACCAAGATACAATCAATTAATCCAAATTATTTTGAAACTCTAAAAATATCAATGTCACCGATCTCCGTGTCAAATATAGCGATTTTCCTTCCTATTTCTAAACATTTGACAACAATAGATTTATGACGTCACATCGCGTGTTATGATGAATATTCATGGCACGGGGCATATACAGGTACTGTCGTTTGTATAAACTCGATTGTCACGCCCCTCTGTATAATAAATTCCATATAAACGAAAGAAAATATTGTAAATATAATTTGTAAACACTGTTTTTTGTATTTAATAAAAACGGGTTTAAGGTATCTGTATTTTTTTTTGTTTTAATAATTTCATATCGGATAGTGTTTTTGATTATATCGTATTGGACCCGTGCATTTCATAGCATCGAAGTCAAAAATGCAGTTTGACAAAGCAGATTGCCAGCCCCCAAGAGAGTTTGTTATCCATTTGATAGAAGACAGAAAGGATTCTTTTCATCTTCCGTAGACTCCTAAGTAGGAATGGATAAATTGATTGTGTAAATGCGAATTCTCGACGGACGGGGCTGTCAACGCGAAGAAAAATTGTGTCTGTATTGTTCTGTCGGAAAATTATTTACGTTTCAGGAGATGAGGGAAATTTTCTCTTTTTTTATTTACTAGAAACGTGTACTTGGGCGCAAAATTTTACATTAATTTCCAACATCAGAACTATTCTTTAATGATTCCCAGAAAACAATTTTTCTATTCTGATATGATTTTGAAGTTGATGATGCATTTAGCTGTTGATAAAAACTGTATCGTCGATTTCAGAATCATTCAGATTATTCCGGCGTTCATAAGAGATAATTGACTTTCATCTTGCCAACTTTTGATATCATGTCAGTGCACTTTGGGGAAAAAAAATCATTCGTTGAATTGCTCTATCGATACAATACTGCAATCAATATCTGGGTAAATTTAAATTCACTGCAAAGCAAGTTAATAGCCATGTAAAAATACTTGGTAATTACATGCTGTTACTCAGTTTCCTAAAAGTAGGTATCACAAGTCTTGTGAACAAAAACGAATTTCAACGGAACGGTGCCTCAGTTTCAGTCCTGGAATAAACCACAAAGTATTGATGTGGAATAGTATTCCAGTGGGCCTTAGAATGCAGTCATCTAAATATGCAACCAGGACTGTTAGGGCTTAGTAGAAGTGTACGCTATTGACAAAGCATTTCATTATAAAACTGTAGGTAAACTAGTCCACGGAAATACATATGTAATCATTTAACACACGGCAAATATCTATTATAATTATATATCCCAATGAACTCGAAATAAAAGACACTACAGAGTCTTTCACATCTGTTTCGTACTTACATGTCTAGATATTTTATTGAACATATATAGATATATAGATATAACGGCAAACTAACAACTCAACATCATGATAAACGGGATGACTTCTCCAGCGTCAACTTCCCATATCTATATAGCAATATTCCATTATCACCTGCATATGGTGTTCATATCTCTCAACTGATTCGATACGCAAGAGCTTGTTCTGTGTATGATCAGTTTTTAAATCTAGACAGGCTAATGACAAACAAGATGATGTTACAGGAGGTTCGTTTAAAGTCAGCATTTCGCAAATTATATGGTTGCTATCTGTCTAGTTTGCCAATACAACAATGCTGTCTGCCGTGTTTCAAAACCAATTGTTAGGCCGTTCTTCACACACAGATTTAACTACGGATTACTCCGTTTACATGATTAAGATATAGCGCTCACGGCGGGTGTGACTGATTGACAGGTGATGCTTACTCGTTTTAGACACCTGATCCCATCTTTGGTATAAACAGCGGTCCGTGTTTGCCGTACTCTTAAGTTTGTATTATTTATGGGAATTATGAGATATTGATCTTCATCATAATGATCTCTTTGTAGAAACTTTTTTCTCAGTTGCTATATAGTTACTACAGAATGAACATGAAGACCAGAACTAACAATTCCATTAAAAGAAAATGAAAAGATGAAGGTTCCTTTCTACAGCTTACATCACGATTACACGTATCATTTAGGACGACACTGTATCTGATTGTACATATAAAGTTGACACTGTCTGTCTGATGTTACGTATAAAGTTGTCACTGTCTGTCTGATGTTACGTATAAAGTTGACACTGTCTGTCTGATGTTACGTATAAAGTTGACACTGTGTCTGATGTTACGTATAAAGTTGACACTGTGTCTGATGTTACGTATAAAGTTGACACTGTCTGTCTGATGTTACGTATAAAGTTGACACTGTCTGATGTTACGTATAAAGTTGACACTGTCTGTCTGATGTTACGTATAAAGTTGACACTGTCTGTCTGATGTTACGTATAAAGTTGACACTGTCTGTCTGATGTTACGTATAAAGTTGTCACTGTCTGTCTGATGTTACGTATAAAGTTGACACTGTCTGTCTGATGTTACGTATAAAGTTGACACTGTGTCTGATGTTACGTATAAAGTTGACACTGTGTCTGATGTTACGTATAAAGTTGACACTGTCTGTCTGATGTTACGTATAAAGTTGACACTGTCTGATGTTACGTATAAAGTTGACACTGTCTGTCTGATGTTACGTATAAAGTTGACACTGTCTGTCTGATGTTACGTATAAAGTTGACACTGTATCTGATTGTACATATAAAGTTGACACTGTCTTTCTGATGTTACGTATAAAGTTGACACTGTGTCTGATGTTACGTATAAAGTTGACACTATGTCTGATGTTACGTATAAAGTTGACACTGTGTCTGATGTTACGTATAAAGTTGTCACTGTCTGTCTGATGTTACGTATAAAGTTGACACTGTCTGTCTGATGTTACGTATAAAGTTGTCTGTAATAAGTATATTTTGTGGGATTATCTAACCTCAAACATTTTAAATCATTCTATAATTTTCAAGTCGTAAAACTTGTTTACAAATCCTTTTGCTACTATGATAACGATTTTTATATTTATATAATTAAGTGATTACAATGCAATACAAGAGGCCCACAGGCCTTATCGGTCACCTGAATACTAGTGAAAATTTTAAGTATTACTACTTCCATGGGCTATGAAATCCAGGGGTGCAGGAATACTGAAATTTACACTTTATGTTCCCTTTGTTCCAAATATGTTTCATACCAAATTTGAAAAGAATTGAAATGATAGTTATCAAGAAGAAGTTAAAAATGTCTATTGTTCACACATTTAATAACTGACCATTTTTGGCCCACCCCGATATCAAAACCCCTACCCCTGCGATCATCAAATTTACAATTTTTGTAAAGGACTAGTACTACCTCTTCTTTCTTAAATATCTATTTACTTTCAATTCAGTACCAATAGCATTAAAGAAGATGTAATTTAAGTGAAGTGTTTTACACATAAACACTATATAACTAGTTTGGCCACGCCCTGGGGTCAGAACCCGCACTCCAGGGATCATGAAATTTACAATTTTGGTAGAGGCTTTCCTCCTCTACATCACTATGTATTTAGTTTTTCTTACATGTTTGTGGTTCTTGAGAAGAAGATTTTTGAAAATTGGTCAATTTTGGGCAGTTTTTGCCCCACCCTTAGGGCACCAGGGGTGCTAGAGTCCTGAAATTTACAATTTATGTCCGCCTTGTCCAAATGATGCTTCATACCAAATTTGAAAAAAAATTGGACTGGTAGTTAAAGAAGAAGTTAAAAATGTTCAATTGTTAACGCATGACGGACGACTGACGAAAACCAATTGTAATAGGTCACCTGAGTTTACTCAGGTGACATAAAAAAAGAAAGAACGATTCTGGTGGGCGGGAGAGAATCTCGGGACAGTCCTTCATAATATTCATGTGTGGAATATAAATCAACTTCAGCCAGTGCTAACAATTATTCTGCACCTTAGTTAGAATGCAGTTTGCTTCTGATAAGTTATCTGTTTATGAAACTAACTTCTGATCAGCATTAGCTATGCATTGCATACCATTTTGATATGTAAACCCCAAAATAAAAACAAACACATGTTTTTAGATGGCATCCATGACGTACATTGGGTTGCACTAATCATCTAAACAAGTGTAACAGGAAGGGAGAAAATGCAACGGACCAGACCGGGATTCGAACCCGGGTCCCCTTAATCTCTAGTCAGGTGCTCTACCAACTGAGCTATCTGGCCACCGGCGATCGAACCCGGCTGACCGCTACATTCCCCCCTCCTTAAATGTCTTCACACCTGAAGACATCAACCCAGGATCTTTATCCCCTGGCAGCCATTTTCACCTGCCAGTTCCAGGGGCTGGTCTACGGCACCAAATGCAACAAGAAGGGAGAAAATGCAACGAACCAGACCGGGATTCGGCCCCCTGAATCTCTAGTCAGGTGCTCTACCAGTTGAGCTAACTGGCCACCGGCGATCGAATACGGTTGACCGCTACACAAGTATAACCCTTCCTGACCTTACCAAGCATACATTTTGCCATGGATACACTTATATTCTTATTTATGAATTTCAAAGATATATTGATAATTATGTGGAATTCTTCAGATATTGAAGGAGGTTGAAAACATTTTAAACATAAATTCATGAATTTATTCATTCACTGTAGGAATGAAAATTTGTTGACTACAAACAATGACTTGATCTGCCCTATATAAAATTCAGAATTTTTGGATGACAGTTGACAGGGTTCATGAATTTTTATTTATAACCTTATTTGACTTCATAAATAAGACTTTAAAACTTAAAAGTAAATTTTTAGAAAAAATATATGCTTGGTAAGGTCAGGAAGGATTTTAGTACTTCAGGTGATTAGTGCGTCCCTATATACGTCATGGAAGCCATTTTTTGAATGGAAAAACGATGTGGTTCTTTTATTTATAGGATTTACATAATTAAACGGTAAACAATGGATATTTGATTGTGATAGAAAGTTAATTTAATAAACAAATAACATTTTTAAGGAAACAGCATTATTTCCAAGGTGCGCAATTGTCGCTATATACCACAGGCACTTGTTTCTGTAAATAATTTACGACCTCTGTATACTAATAATAACACAAGTTACCTAGCTTCAAATGACACCGAATGGCACCCCCGAGAATGTCGGCCGTTTGAGCTTCTAGGGAATATGCTATGTAAATGTACTTACTACCGTTCTCTTGTACAATCATTCAACTAAAAAACCTTGTATGGCATGACTGCATTTATTGCCTATTATTTCCGAAAACTGCAAGAAAAAAAACCAAAAAAACATGGGTCTACAGTTTTATACCACGAAGTGCGCGATTTTGACTGGCTAACACGCTCTTCTAAAATTACTTTTGTATTTCTTCAGAGTTATTTATAGAAAGATGAAGAGTCAGAGATGAATTAAAAGTAACAGGCAAAAGGATGGTTTTAATGGTGACCATTGACCACAATTGATCTTGTTTTATATTATTTAGTTACTAAAGTTAGGGGGGAAATGCTATAAAAATAAAGGGGACTCCATCCCCCCATTTTTTCCCCCACAGACACCAACTACTCCCCCCCCCCTTCTGTTTTTTTTGCGGTGACAAATTCTCCAAAATGTGTGGATTCCTTGTCGGTCTCATCCCAATTTTGATTGATGTAGTCGTTTCACGCTTTTTATAAGCTTTAGAGATTGGCCTTCTACTGGACTGGTATAATAAAATACTTATTATAAACAGTATAAGACAGTATAAGACTCACAAAAAGCGTGTTCACGATTACATAAATCGAAATAAGGATGATAATATAATAATAATAACAACTAGAGCCAAGCTCGTTGCAAAGCAACAAGAGGTCTTCCGTCGGAGCTGTATGACATAAAAACCTTAAACTTGACCATATGCCCTTGGGAAAGGTCCTAAAACAGCCTAGTTACATGTAACATGAAAATACAGGAACCGTACATGAGTATGTGTGTGGGGGATCTAACTTTCGCCTTCATTCCCTCTTGATATGTTATACGTAACATCACCCCGGGAAAAATTATTTGAAATACTTATCCAGTGATTTTACAAAAGACGAATACAAGTTAAGTTTATAGAAAGAAAATAATCAACTGTACTGTGACAGGAAGATAAGTACTGTAACGATATAAGTAGTTTGGCTACGCTGGCGATTCTGACTTCTCGTATGTACTTATGAAATAGTTTGAGAATTTAATATATATCATTGAAATGAAGCTTTAAAGGTGTACTATAAATTTTTATCGTTAGGTGTTTAATAAATTTATACTACTCAAGTACATGCGTGTATGATCTCATTCCACGAATCAATCTTTTGAGGCGCGCGTGTTTGTGGGATTAAATTCTTTCAGCATTTAACTTTTCAGTCCCAATAATGAAGAAAAAATTACTATTCAAATTTATGAAATTTATGGCTCAGGGCATACAACAAAGGTTTATAGCTGTTACCAATATTTTATCATACAACAAAATTATGATAGCATAATATTCAGACTGAAGAGAATGATTCATAGAGTTTGAATTATTTATACATACAAATCAAATAAATTGATCTCAAATCTTGAATATTTTATTAAACTTTAATATCTATCTGCGTAAATACATGTAGGTATATTATGTACACAGTGCGCACAGAAGTCGCGTATGAATTTCACGCCAGGGGCACGTGCCGAAGTAAGTTATACGCATATTTTCCCCCCTTCACCTACCTAATGATACGGTTACCTGTTTGCGGGTCAAGCTTTTTACTCATATATAACACAATACTAGAGCAAAATATTATGTTTATGAGATCAATAAGATGTTAAAGAACAACTTTTCCAGCGAAAGCCATATCGAAATATTTACCGTTTTTGAGTTATAAAGCGAAAACTTTGAAGATCCCCAGATCCCTAATTTAAGGGACCAGCCCCTTTTTAGGGATATCAAAAGAAAGCTCTTAACATTTTGTACCACTTTTGTTCTACACGTCTTAACAAAATAGTTTTAATTTAAAAGTTACAAAGGAAAATATGTGTAATTTTTTGCTCTTTTAGATGTCCTAATTTTTGAACCCTGTCAACCACCATTTCGAACGCTGTAATCAAAAAACAAAAACGATGTGCACAACTACAATGCTCCTACTTTTCATTTTCAACGCATTTTCTGCTCAAGCTTATACAGTCTCGGAGCCTTTGTCTGGAAACCAAAGCCCCTAAAATTTCATTCAAAGGGGAATAACTCGTGAACAGAAGGGACTTTCTGAAATGTAGTACATGATTTGAAAATCGTTCTGTAAAGTTTATAAACCCTGAAAATTTGAGCAAAATCCAAAAAGAAAAAAAAAGAATAATAAGAATAATCTTAACCAGCACAATCAGTAGAAGGTCTTCCGTTGTTACGTAAGACCTTAATAATCACCGCCCCAAAAATCAGAAGGGGGAGGGGGTGTAGTGGTGTCCATACTTTGAACAGATGTCTGTGAATTTTTCCATATCGGCACAGATCCATAAAATTAGGGATGCGTGGGAGGGGGCGCCGGAGAAGTTGGAAGTTGCACATGGTTTAAATTTCCTGACAGGCATTAATAAAAATATAAAAAGATCTTCAGAACCTTAGTTAGTGCGTGTGTGGGGGGTGGGGGGTATAGTGTTCGTCATTGCTGTCTCAATTTTTTCCCTCAGACTGGAAAAGGGGGGGGGGGTGTCATCCTTTGCTACAGGGTTTCAATTTATAAAGCTTACAAGTATTTTAAATATCTTCTCATTTACTACTACGTAGTACTATCAAAAATAGTGGAGGGCCAGTCTCGCAATATACCTTCATTTGCATATATGAAAATATATATAACAGGTAATGTTCATTGCCAATTAACGGATGGGCCAGTCACCTCCGAAAAACGTGTCTACAGCGTTCTTGGTTTTTATGGTGGGTTTCATAAGACTCCAGTGTAACAACAGGTACTCGTCACATCAATAATACCACAAATTTAATAACACATCACTAAAAACTTTCCTTGCTCTATTTTGCATACCAAATAATCTGTGGTCTGTATTTCTACTTACTTTCCATAAATCTGCATGGAACATGCAAATGGCAGAAATATTTTTCATACTGTTTAACAAAGTTGTATTTACAGTAAGTCATAATTTCATTATTATCTTCATCAGAAATGATTCCGTCACGAAAATATTTTTAAATCTCCACTCGGAAAGTCTTAGCGTCTATCTTCTGACGACATGTAAAATCCTGAAACGTACGAATAGCTTTGGGTTGTTGTTTTTTTCAGTAGCTAAAAATAGCGTACAACGTCTTCAATTCAAAATTTTCATTTTGTTAACAAAGCAATATTTTCAAGATTTTTTGGTTACAAACATCGTATCAATTTATTGTGATAATAAAAGAATGAGACTTTATTTTTCAACACAACGAATATACAATTTTTATTCTGAGCGGTATCAGTACAAAGCACTTTGTGGTATAAAACGGAAAATCGAGCTGTAGACCCATGTTTTGTTGCAGTTTTCGGAGATAATAGGCAATAAATGCAGTCATGCCATACATGGTGTTTTAGTTGAATGATTGTACAAGAGAATGGTAGTAAGTGCATTTAATAGCATATTCCCGGGAAGCTCAAAAGGCCGATATTCTCGGGGGTGCCATTCGGTGTCATTTGGAGCTAGGTACCTTGTGTTATTATTAGTATACAAAGGTCGTGAGTTATTTACAGAAACAAGTGCCTGTGCTATATACCAACGTCTTCAGTGCGTTGACTGTGAAGAGAATAAAGTTGATAATAAAACATTTACCTCAAATCAAGTTCATTTTTATTACTTAACATTTTGTCATTTGAACTTTTCTAAATACTTTGTTTTACCGTCTCTAAACAGATTTGAAAATTTTGAAATCCGTAAACCAGTGTTGTTTTTAATGGCCTGGGGAACGACCTAACAATTCGTATGAAACCTAATGACAGGTGTATTTACAGATAAGATCATTATAAAAACCTCAAAATTTTGCCAAATCCTGACTTTAAATGAGACTGGTATTAAGCATAGGACTGTAATTACCAATACTCATCCACTTCTTTTAGAATTGCTAGAACCACTCAGATAAACAAAACCAAGCTCAAAAACAAAACATTTAATCAAATGAAAATATTTACAATGAAATTCAGGGGGATCGATGGTATTGAACAACACAATGACATGACAAAAACACAGATGTGGTTAACGTTCACAAACAGATGACACACAGTAGAATAGGTAAGACATGTTTCCTGGTCCGGATATAACCACCCCAGTACCGCCACTTTTGGGTTCTGACTCCGACGGACCACCATATCTTGCGTCACGTTTACATATATATGAATATGGGCTGATTTGGATCTCCGTACCTGGTCTGGTCCCGTGAGTAGTGTTAAACACAAACCCTCATCCCCTACAATATTTACATAAGAATAAGGAAATAACAGAACAAAAAATTATTTTAACATAACCAAAGAGTGTAGGAAGAAATTCGGTCGTGTTCTATATCAACACGTGTTACTAAATATGCACAGAATTCCACTTCCTTGTAAAACGTCCTAATCAACACAACTTGAAAAACAAAATATATAACAGAATAAAATATAAATATTTTGAAAATGATCTTAATATTTCAAACAAACTGCGGTTAATTCAACTTACCCAACCTTGGGAACACCGAGGTAGGGCGTCCGCTCACTTTGACTGCACGGACAAACTGAGGTATTTCAATTAAGACATATACACGTTAGTCGAGAAAATCACAGGACAAACGGCGTATGTCAGCATAAAAAGTGGGGGAAATATACACACAGAACATAACAACACTGTTGAAGCCCTGGTCACAACAATTTGTTGGTAACCTGTCTTGACTTAAAATTTAATCACATGCAGAACATGCTCTCGTGTATGTGAGTATGAAAAGGTGAAAATAACGAACAGTGATCAATCTCATAACTCTTATAGGAATACAAAATTAAACATTCGGTAAAAACGGACCCCTGGATATACCAGAGGTTAAGTCAGGTGCCTAGGAGGAGTAAGTATTCCCTGTCCACCGGTCACACCCGCTGTGAGCTCTATATCTTGATAAGGTAACTGGAGTAATCCGTATTTAAAATCAATCTGACTTTAAACCAGACTGTTGTTGAAACCCCTGTAACATCAACTTCTTTGTCAGTAGTCTGCCTTGATTTAAAAACAGATTATAAGCAGAAGAAGCTCTTGTGTATCGAATAAGTTTAGAGACATAAACACCACATACACGTACAGGTGATGAATATGTGAGTTACCTTTGT
Organism: Ostrea edulis; assembly: GCF_947568905.1. Classification (NCBI taxonomy): domain Eukaryota; kingdom Metazoa; phylum Mollusca; class Bivalvia; order Ostreida; family Ostreidae; genus Ostrea; species Ostrea edulis. The sequence goes on along the minus strand of NC_079168.1, from coordinate 84,359,749 downwards.
GAACAAGATTAAAAGATTACCGTACCAATGGAGATCTTCTAACTGTGCATATCTATTTCCCTTGGTAAGTTGTCGAACCACCTTGAATTCCAAGGCCAGGGGTCAAGGCCACTGAAGGGAATTCCTTTAATTTTATGGGCCTATTGATTTTCAAGATCAGGGTCAAATGTCAAGGCCAATGGATGGATATACATATGTCCTTATGGTCATAATGTGATGTGTCTGTAATGTGCTGACGAGTGCGGCTGTATATTTTTGCGGTGGATTGCTCCGTTTGGCGATTCATTTGTTAATTCTATATTCTACGGTGCAAGAGGAGGTGCAGGTCTTCACTCTTATTAATGCACAACTATTGCTCTATACGTCTAGGTATAAAACCTTACTATGGAACAATGTGTTTTTAGCTTCAGGGATTTAACACATGTGGATTGTGGCAGAATATCTAGCATTTTTTTTTTTTAAAGAATGATTAGAATTCCAACATGACGCCTACAGAGTCCGGGTAGTTGAAACAAAATTGGGAAATTTGGTCATGTAGAGAATATACTATGATTTCGCAAAGCTTCAGAGCGATCACTTTAGCCAACCTTTATTCGTTTTGCCTCTCTTCTAGCATGATGAATTACTACATTGCTGGTGTTTATTCGTCCATTGAAGCAAGTGTTACCTTGTGGTCCACATAGCTATTGTGACATGCAATGTGGTATACATTTGTACCGTCTTATTATAAATATCATCTTGATGCAATTTGCTACAGATCAAACATATCTCTCACTATACTTCCAATACTTTTACCTTTGATATTTCTACAAATACCCATTTCCTCATGAATGCGTTGCAATTGTAAACACTCCGCGTATGGATGAAGATAAATATAGTACTTCTATTTCAACGGCTATGAATTCTGACAGAAATGACAGTAGAATGTGAAATATAAACTTCAATACATAAGAATACGAACTGCAGCGTTTCACATTGGCAGACTTTCATGAAGCAGTGTATAGCGTCACAGTTCATATTCTCATGTATTTTCAAAATTGAAGTAAAATGTGAAACCTGCAGGATTCGGTATCAATGGATTTGAATTGTAATTCTTTGAATCTAATAAACGCGATGGCAAGTTACATGATATGATACTGTCTACACTTCCAAAAAGACAAAAGGCAACGGTTTGGAATTACGCGGAAGAAAAGCAATGTTATCTTATACGCAACCTTTCCTGAGTTGATCGTAGGCGGACACCAATGAAAAATTAATTATTTTATCTTGTTCTTTGGGTTTCTATATATGAATCAGCAGTTAAGAATTATCTGTCTCCTCGCCTTCCGTCTTGAAATCACCAATCCTCGAAAACAGTAGAATTTATGGCTGCTTCTCGCTTACCGTTTCAATAATGGCGTCTATCGTGTCCAGACTCCACAATGTGAGAACTATTGCGACATCGACCGCTCTCCTCTCTGAAACCAAATCTATGAGATGTCTCTCACGTCCGCTACATCAGTCAATGCTAGATTACGCAACATGGAAAAACAAACCAGACCTGGTGTTTAACTCGGGAACAAGGGTCGCTAAAATCATTCATCTAATGCATCTTAACTTTAATTTCTCGTGAACACCTGCCGCAATTTATAAGATTTGTCATATTTGATGAAAATGGGATAAAGATCCATGCGGGCCTAGTGAAATTCATCACCAATGAAAAAAAATCGGGGTTTGTATCCGAGAGGTCTCAATGCAGAACATGTTTTAAAAGAAGAAAAAGAACAATTTCCAGTGACAAACGGATATATAGTTATAAATAATGCATAATGCTTAATGAAAATATTATGCAATTAGACTGGCATTTAAAAAAAAGCTTCCTCGAAATTTATTGTTACATCATCATTTTAGCATACATCGTTAATTGTGTTGGTTTTCATATTTCCTCAGCGTTGGATCATTTTCCACGCACAAAAATTAGCGAAACCGTTTGCTAGCTCATGAAACAATTATCATATGGCCACCAGGCACAGGAGGCGGATTGTAAGAGAAGCCAACACGATCACTCTGTGACCTGTCGGGCGATAAAGCTCATCGCGTCCCCTCCTACACTATACCACAATTATCTGAGAGAAATCAATTTGTAGTACTCGTGGTTTCAATTTCTACACGGTATATGTCATGTTTTATCGTCCTCTCCCAATACTGATGTACTTTACAAATACACTGATCTTGGACACCTACATATGACGTATAAATGATTTGGGTCTAGTTTGACCCTTATAAGACTTCTGAAATATGTTTTGTTCAAGCTTGTTCTTGTGTGACAAAATAGAATGTATTGCACAGCTTTCGCGCCTTTGTGTTAACATCATAAAATATTTTTTCTTAATAGTTTTCCAATATTTTCCGGAAAACACCGTTTATCTTTTGATTACCTTATGTCCTCACTAGTCGAGTTGCGTCAATGGTTAGAGAGTTTTCCTCGTACCATGAGGTCGTGGATTCGAGCCTAAATCGCTGCGTCTGACCTTAGATATAAAAATAGGTAGTGACTGCTTCTTTGCAACACAATCGGTATTTAAAAGCGAGAATCGTGAGTCTTTGGATGGTTCCTTAAAAACTGAGGTCCTGTGTCGCGGCAGGCGTTGGTACGATAAAGAGGCCCTGAGCGCCAGGAATAGGTCTACTTTTGCACCACTTCACTTACATCTGGTGAAGTCTCAGTATGAGTACTAGTGAAATATTGTGAAAGGGGCGTAAAACAAACAAACATTACAAAAAAACTTTTGCTCCAACTCATAATTCAAAGTTTAAAAATAAGAAAAAATAAAATTTATTGAATTAACAGTGTAATAACGCAGATCTACAGAATAGAAATACACATCCTGATAATAGGACATACAATATGTACATATTTATACAGCATAGTAAATAGGACATACAATATTTACACATCTATACAGGATAGTAAATAGGACATACAATATGAATACATCTATACAGCATAGTAAATAGGACATACAATATGTACACATTTATACAGCATAGTGAATAGAACATACAATATGTACACATCTATACAGCATAGTAAATAGGACATACAATATGTACACATCTATACAGCATAGTAAATAGGACATACAATATGTACACATCTATAGAGCATAGTAAATAGGACATACAATATGTACACATCTATACAGGATAGTAAATAGGACATACAATATGAATACATCTATACAGCATAGTAAATAGGACATACAATATGTACACATTTATACAGCATAGTGAATAGAACATACAATATGTACACATCTATACAGCATAGTAAATAGGACATACAATATGTACACATCTATACAGCATAGTAAATAGGACATACAATATGTACACATCTATAGAGCATAGTAAATAGGACATACAATATGTACACATCTATAGAGCATAGTAAATAGGACATACAATATGTACACATCTATAGAGCATAGTAAATAGGACATACAATATGAATACATCTATACAGCATAGTAAATAGGACATACAATATGTACACATCTATACAGCATAGTAAATAGGACATACAATATGTACACATCTATAGAACATAGTAAATAGGACATACAATATGTACACATCTATACAGCATAGTATAGGATCAGTTGTATGTAACTAAAAATAAGCTAAACAGTCCTCCAATGGCTTGTCTTTCAAAGAACGTAAAATATTATCACAAGACTCGCCACTAGGAATACCTTTTACATTGTAACATTGCTACATGTATATCATCAAGTGCAGTAGCTGGCTGAATTTCCATGGATACTTTTTTCAGGATTCCTGTTTTACATTATCTCTGAGCATCCCAGTTTCAGGGAATTTATCAACATAATAAGTCGAGCCGACTAAACAAAAATATTCATTCTTCTGATACAGACTGGCAACATTGAACAATCAAAACAAGTTTGTGAAACATGGATGCCCCCGTTTGGCCAAAACCCCAAGATCAAGCGGTCTCAAAAAGTTACGAAAAGAATGGATTTGTCACATGGAAGACTCCTCACTTGTTTTATGATCATCTCTGGGAGCTTCCTAATCATCTCTGCGGGAGTGGGGGACGAATTGACCTGTAATAGTAAGAGAGAGAGTTGACAGTACATCCCTGATTAGGACTTTAGTTCGTGCCGGACTGAACCGTTTGTTCGAATACCCATGTGAAAAATGAATGTCACAGCACTAACGAAAGGTTAAAGGTTTTCAAAAGTAGATCAAATTCCAAGATGGTCATGAGGTCAAAAATGTTGGTACCAAAAGAAAGGCCTTGTCAAAAAGAAATGTGAAATATTAAAGCCCTATCATTCACGGCCAAGACGGGCAGACCAAAACACTAAAACACCAAAACACTATATGCCCCAAATCTCCAATGACGGGGGTATAAAAACTAAAGTATATCTCAACATGATACCATAACAAATAAAATTAGGCATGCGTATTCTTGATAGAGATTAGTAAATTGCTAATACACTCAAAAGGCAAACACCATTTATTACGGAAAAGATAAATGTATATAAAATTTGCAAGTAAGGGTGACACCCCCCCCCCCCCCGATCCAAGGTTCATGATTATCTAGCTACCGTGTTCTTGAGGGTCAGACTATAATTGCATCAAATTAATGTTTTAGAAATTAAAATCTATACGTGTGTAAAACTTACAAATGTAGCGTTGCACACAAAAAAGTAAGTCGATCAAATATTTAATGCTATTTAGTTATCTGTTGACCCTAATAAAATAACTCTAATGACTGCATCTAGACACAGTTTTTGCATAATGCATATCAGTGTGTGTGTTTGTTTAGCAATAGTGACGTGACACTGAACACTTGCCACCGTATTTGCTCTTACTCAATGCTCGTTTCCGTGTCTGCTTTATAATGCATTAACATTAGAATACCTAATAATCAGCCTCAGTACAAAGACTAAGGAGGGGACGGCACAGTTCTATTTTAGGCGACCATGATACTAGGAGTACCTGACAAATACGATTGTAAGGAAATTAGATAATTATTATAGTAGTATAATTTCATTTAATATGCCGCCTTATGTCAAAGTGACTTAGTTTCTCCGATTCGTTTATGCCAAATAAATGACTGATTGATTGATTTGCTGTTTTTCGCCACACTCAACAATTTTTCAGTTATCTGGTGGCGCCCAGATTTTTTTTATTGGTGGAAGAGAGAGCCCAGATCAATGTACCAGGGTTTCCGAAAGTAAACTGGGAAACTGATTTTGAGCGCGACGTTCTGACCACTCGGCCACGGAGGCCGATAATTTAAGTTAAAAAATCGTTTGTACCTGCAAACAGAAGAACAGATTTGGCAAGCCTTTCACTGACTTGTAAAGAAAATATTTCAAGTATCATTTGTGTCTTTAAGCAATATGAGCTGTAATCGGCGGCATTTTTTGTAAGTGTAAATTTAAAGCAATATGAGATGTCATCCACAGCAATTTTACACACACCTCAATCGAGAAGATAAAACGGAAAAAAAAAGAAGAAATAACAAAAATTTTAGTCCATGCAACATCATTTTGAACAAAAATAGAATAATTACTATTTTGCAAGACAGTATTTCTATGACGTATGTGTGGTATGCGAGTGATCTTAAACGTAGGTCAAACGCTAGTTAGAGAAATTCTGCGCATTTTGGCACGCTGTTTTTGGCTATATTTAGCTCTAAAACTTCATAGTTATTTCGGATTTCAAACATTTCGGTTGAGCATCACTGAAGAGACATTATTTGTCGAAATGCGCATCTGGTGCATCAAAATTGGTACCGTATAAGTTTTACATCAGTATAAGATATATATATACTGGAGATCAGTACGATATTGGATTGCATTTACGCAAAATATTGCCACAGTACTCTCCTTCACAGATAAACCTTATTCCGCTTACGTTTGTCACGAACTGTTTTAGTATTGTTGTGGAAAGCATTGTGACTTACAAATTAGGTTCTCTAAATATGATTATGATATTTTGTGTATGCATCATATAGGACGAAGAGGCCCATGGGTCATAATGGTTATAAGAATCACGTGCTAATCTGGTAAATTGGGCATTGTTTCTTCATAATTCATTGTCAAAGATTGGTGAGAAGTGATAATAAAGATACTCTTATAATACCAAAGCATCATCCTATTTAAAAATATGCGAAAAGGTGAAGAGAACAGAGATCAATCTCATAACTCCTATATGGAATACAAAATAGTAAAACTCAAGTCAAAATTTTGATTACATATAACTTAAAATTTATTAATCACAAATGTTTAAAAAAAAACCCAGCTGGTTTATAAAAAGATTAAAGCAAACACACATGTTTATTCTGAAAATTTTATTTCTTTATAAAAAACATTTTAAAAGTTATTTAGACTCGATTCTATTCTGAGTTTATGGTCTTGAAGCCTTATCATTAAAGACTATGTGGGTATTATCAATGAGGAACTCCAGCATCTTCACCAGTCTTTCGGATATGATATGGAAAAACGGAGGTTCCATGTCGTGACAGGTGTTTTAACACGTTAGAGAACCCTCACTGTTACGACCGTCAGCACTTAGCAGGGATCTTAATTTGTGGTACTTCACCTACAACTGATGATGTCTCCGTAAACCATTTGTCGCACTGCGTAAACCTAGATTGTGAAGTAGTTTAAGTAGTGCGTAATCTGTGCGGAAACCTAGGGTGGCGACTAGTTTCAGTAGTGCGGAAACAGTACAGAAACCTTAGGTTTCCGCTGCGTAAACCACCTGGAATCGGGGACGGCCTAAGTTTCCGCACTCCGTAAACCCCATGTAAACTTGAAGCTTCCAAACTGAAACCTTGCTTAAACCATTTGTTTTCTTAAGTATCCGCATAGTTTACGCACCATGGAAACCATAATTTTCATGCAGTGTGATGATGTCTCAATATGAGTGAAAATTCTCTGCGGGGCGTAAAACAAACAACAACCACAGTATATGAGATATTGTCATAAAACATGTTGATAAATTCTGTTTAACTGTCAATTGTTACCAGTAAGCAAACGATGTAAATTATTTTATTTACTCTATAACGCTGCAAGCTAAAATCGTTTCATTTCAACAACTGATGATGTCTCAATATGAGTGAAAAATTCTCGACGGGACGTAAAGGAAACAAACAACCAAAATATATGTCATAAAAAAGCTCTGTTAAACTGTCCATTGTTACCAGTAAGCAAAAAAAAAAATGATATATATTTTATTTACTTTATAAGCTGTAAGTTAAATCCTTTCATTTCAATGGATTATGAACAGATTTGCGATTCTACGAATCGCGCAAATGGAGAGGAGAGCTAATCTAATTCTGCTGAGTATGTCTAGTAGTCCAATATTGGCTCCATCAGAACCCGGACACATCACACTCCGCATTGTAAACTCGTATATCGCCTCTATGGTGCCGATTGACACTTCTCAAAGAATATGGACTAATCTCCAAAAATCAATCCAATTCATTTAAGGATTTACTTGTCCACGATTGTTTCCTTAAAACTCATGTTTCTAGATTCATATCCGATGGGCAGAAACGCCCTTTTTCTTCTTGAAGTGGAAAGAAACGCATTAGATGATGAAGAATTGATACATTTATATGCTTAATGGCCATTACTAGACCATGAGATAAGATGGCATGACAGGATTAGGTAGATTCAGAGCATTGTCTGTATAGAACCAACGGGTTTCTTGGGATTTTGTAATGTCTGGTAATAAAGTGTATTGCCAAACACAGCCATGCATAATTAATGATTCCCACGGTGAGCTCTTTGTTTTGCACATTCTAATAAATTTAATCAGAGCACATCTACATTGAAATCGATTTCAATCATGGAAAGGGTGAAACAGAGTATAGTTTACATCTGATTTAATTCTGATATTGTGTATAGTGTAAAAATATCATTAGCTCTAAGTTTTCTATTCATGATATTAGGTCCTTCTTTATTTACCTGTAATGATTTTGACTACGGATTGTTCCGTTTACCTGATCAAGATATAGGACTCAAGGCGGGTGTGACCGGTCAACAAGGGATACTTATTCCTCCTAGACACCTGATCCCACCTCTGGTATATCCAGGGGTCCGTGTTTGCCCTCCTCTTAATTTTCTTATCTTTATAGGATTTATGAGATTATCAATTTTCCTTATCTTCATTTGTTCATATATTAGATGTACATCATTCTTGTATACCAGAGTACCGTTCTATGTGTATATCATTTCTGTAGTTTTACTCCTGTGATAGGCGATTGGAGGTAATATTATTTTAACAAAAATAAGTTCATATTACTGCAATCTGATATTTCTTTCATTATTTTCACGACAGTTTCCAGTAAATGTCACTTCATAGAAAGGAAAACGGTGTAGCAAGTACCACGGTGGACAATGTACACTACATGTAAACCTAGAAAGGCATACCATACATTTATTGACTGAGTTCGAAGGCAGCATATGTTATGTTGAGCCTAAGAACCAAAATGTTGCCTCCGAGAGTCCAAGTAAACACATATCGACCGAGACTCAGTCAATGAATATTTTGTTATACTCTGTAAATTTACAACCCTAATCAACAAATCTACTTGTTTTTAGATGCCATATCCGTCGCAGACGTAAACATTACAATTGTTCCTAGAGGGGTTGTCTCGGAACATCACGGAAAATTAACGAGATGTCACATAATTACTAGTTAAGTCGAATACCAGCAAATATTATTAAGTTTTTCATAAACGTAGTAAAAGATGTAAAAATATACGATGCCTAAAAACTTATTGAGGACGCTTGAATTGTTATTTGTGTTGTGCAATCTATTTGTGTGCGGTTAGGTTTGTAATCACACACAAAGTAAGTCGCTTTATGTCGCATTATCGGATACCAAAATCAAATGTTTCCATTCTAATGATTGCTTGGTCTGGTGACCGAATTTTATGTATTATCAATGGTACCCTTTATTTTAACACGGCGTAATGTTTAAAAACAACGGTTTAATAACTCTTGTACAAAGGACGTTACACAGGTATACATGGTATTTTGGACAAGAGAAATAAAACGACTATGATACTGATACGGACCGTTTTACAAAACAACTTACGGCAAAGTCGCAAGTCTTTAATTGCACTCCACAGTTATTACTTGAGTGAATGAAGTAAAACTTTTCTGGGGCTTAATTTTCAACATTTTAAAAGTATATATTTTGCATTTGGAGTGATTGACCTTACTATAAACTTGAAAATTCCAGTATGTAAAGTTGGTCGTAAGTTCTTTTGTAAAACGCATCCCTGTTATTTAATACCACGATTGTAAAGACATTAGGTGAATGTAATAGCCAAAACTGGCTAGATTGTTTTATTCATTTATACAAAATGACTGAAAATGAAATATAAAAAATGGCTGCTTTTAAAGTGCATTTTTGGAAAATAGAAATGTATGTACAGTATGTGATCAGGTACTGTTGTACCCCATGTAAAAAAACAAAACAAAACAAGGTTGACACGCTTTCCACCGATATCTATATGAAAGATTTCAAGTATGATTTGTGTCTTAAGAATCTAGAAACAACGTTCTTTTTCTTGGATATTTGGCCATGGTCTAAATATTCTGTTGATTTTGGAGAAAATTGACTGATGTTTTTATGTTCATGAAATGAAGTCAAAGATTTTCCTATAAACCATAAAATATTGATATGTCGCATATCAATCTAGCCAGAAACTGGGCTAGAATCTCGAAGATGATAGAAGTAAGGTCAAGGGTCGTCACTATTCGTATATTTCAGCTACTGCAGATTCCTTATTTTACGCGAGTGGTTTTAAAATATGGTGAAATGACTTGAATATGTCAAATCGCACGAACATGAATTCACGTGTAGTTTGTTAATCAAGAGTTCTTTCGTGTGTTTTAGCAAAAGAAAAAGAAAAGCGAGCAATTTTATTTCGCGAATGATGCCCCTCGCGAAGTTACGCGATAATAGATTCCTCGCGTATATATTAGGAATTTACGAATAGGAAAATATTTGACATTCAAACTAAATAGAAATATTACGTTTCAAAATTCTACGTAAGAAATTTCTTAATATTTTGAGTGAAAAGTGGTCAAATTTCAAATTACTTAACGTTCAATGGATCTGTTATTATACATTTTCTACAGTGAAATACTAGAATTTATCATATACCCATCAATGTTTCGTTTTTTGATACTGTGGATTTCAGAGTGTGATCCGGTTTTCCGGATCACCACGATGTGGTTTTCTGATTTCGTATCAATATCCATTCTCTATCCGGAATTCCATGCGCTACTCGCACTATACTGTGTCAACGCTCAATTTACAGAAATCTTGTAAAAGTTTCTAATATCCAACATTTATGTTTTGAACTAAATATTAAGTCATATTATGAAATGCTTTTGGTGCAATTCTAAAGTTGATGCTTCCTGTAAATTGTTTAAAATCGTTGTTTTCTGATCCTAGATTTTAAAGTACTTTGTATTATGCGTATGAATGTAGGACATTCACGTGGTGGAGATTTAATGTAAACATGAAATCAATAGTAGGAAAGGCTGTAAAAAAATACAATAAAACTTGTGAAATTAGAGACAAACAGCTAAATGGTAAAAATGTACTTTAAAAAGTGTCAGTGGGCTATGAAAGGACCTTGACGTATCACCTGTTGCCAGAACCTTTAAAGGGAAAGGAAACGAGAATGACTGTTTATATCATGTGATTATATTGTCACGTGATTCCAAGCGTTGACAGCGGTGTAAGTGAAGCTTGCGTAACGCGCCCTCTGGTGAGAGAATAATCAGTATCCTCTGAAACTGATGACGTCACAATGCAAAATATTGACCGCGGCACAAACAAAACTGCGTACACAAAATATAATTCCACTGTACATATTGTATGTCTGTATTTTTGATAATTTGGATTACATTTATTATGAAAGGTGAATACAACGAACAGTGATCAATCTCATAACTCCTATAAGCAATGCAAAATAGATAGTTGGGCAAACGCGGACCCCTGGACACACACACACACATATATATATATATATGTGTGTTTTGATATGCTCATGTAGAAATCTTGAGAAACATCAAATATAATCGATATTACCAAAATATATGTTTTGGTCAGTTTTATGATAGTAAACTTTATAAAATGATAATGGAAATAAAAAGTTTACTCATTATTGCGTATCTAGTGCATCTAAATTGGTACCGTACAAGTTTTACATTACGACCCCTGGGTCGAGGCCTCTGCTGGTGGACTGTTAGTCCCCGAGGGTCTCTACAGCCCAGTAGCTTAGTACTTCGTTACTAGCTCGAAAATACGGATGTATATTTAACTGCAGTGATAAAATTTAGAAATTTATTTCAAAAATTAAGGATTATCTCCCTCATGCATAGCTCTTACCCTTGGACGAATTTGGCTCCAGTTTTTGGCACTCAAAGTGTTCGTTTTAGCTCTTACAAGTTTATTGTTATTTCGAATTTCCAAACTTTCGACTTGAGCATCACTGAAGAGACATTATTTGTCGAAATGCGCATCTGGTGCATCAAAATTGGTACCGTATAAGTTTTACATTTAAAGAATAAGTATAATTTGGGCAAAATCAGTACCATAAAATGAAAAAGTGAAGTTAACAAACAGTGAACAATCTCATAAATCCCAAAATACAAAAACAAGAGAAGGGCAAACACGGACCCTTGGGCACACCAGAGGTGGGATCAGGTGCCAAAGAGGAGTAAGGAATCCCTGTTCATCCTTTCTTCTTTAGGGTAAGGGTTTTCTAGGCATCACATCGGTGTCATAAACTAATTGCATTGGTACAAGGGCATCTGTACGCTAGATAGGGATTTTAGGGTGTGTAAATAAACTGCAGTGGGACTAAATGGCTAAATAAATATATTCCTTTTTAACATATTCACTGAATCCATTGATGTGTCCTTGGGGAACCATTATCTACGACTGATATGAGGTCGCTTTCTATGATTTTCAAAATGTGACATGACCATTATTTCAGTGTTAATCAGCTGGTTTGCAGGTGTTATTGAAGTATGTTCAAATAAGACGTAGTCGCTGTAAATTGGACATTTTTAAATGTGTTGTTTTATCAAGAACATTATCTGGAGATCCATGTTTGAACAGTTATTACCGATTATTGCTATTAAACCTGTATCTCGAACATATTATAGTTTTACTCACATCTTTAAAGAAAGGATGGGAAAGCGAGTGTTTTTATCAATGGACAACACAGTATTGTTCAATCTGAATTCAATATTTATATGACCGCATGTGATCCAAGTACGATCAATACCTTTCGGAATGCCTCCAGATTGATAGATTATCTTGTACATTTGTGATATATCATTTGCAACAGAAGGATTCTCATAAATTTCTTTACGCTGCAGATAATTGTTGGAGTAAAGGAAACGATTCCGTCAAAAGAGGAATACATTTAATATTTCTCTAGGTGCGACACACGTATGATGATCCTTCACTTATTGTTTCATGCTTATTTCTTCCAGTGTAGAGTGGTATTGCAAACAATGTACAGTGAAACCTGTCTAATCCGACATGCACCGGGAGACAATTTTTGTTCGAATACAGTGTGTCGGAATAAAAAAGTAAACACCAATGAAAATATGAAATAGAGAATGAAAATACGGGTCGGAATGCACAGTGAAACGAATTGCACAGGTGTCGCATTAGGCGGTTTTCATTGTATATACATATATCATAATTAGACCACATCACTACATATAGTTAATCATAATTAATAAATATATTGTTAAATTTGTATATGAAAATATGGATGGACTGTAATGAAACTATATGCAGTTGTATATGCAAATTAATGAAAATATGCTAATCGGGGGCAGAAGGCAAGTAAACATTGGACATATCAATTTGGCATCATAATATGCAAGCTGACCCCCCTATTCTAGGAAGACACAAAATATTGATAATAGAAATCAAAACATGTGAAATGCCACAAAAATATATACCTGCCTTAAAAAGGTGAGTAACAAATCTAGGGCCTTAAATATTCTATATAAAAATAACTGGTGATTGGTGGGTCAATATAATCTAAACAGCAGATCAAGCGAGGCTTCTATACTGGTGGCAGAAGGGGTGATTGGTGGGTCAATATAATCCAAACAGCAGATCAAGCGAGGCTTCTATACTGGTGGCAGAAGGGGTGATTGGTGGGTCAATATAATCCAAACAGCAGATCAAGCGAGGCTTCTATACTGGTGGCAGAAGGGGTGATTGGTGGGTCAATATAATCCAAACAGCAGATCAAGCGAGGCTTCTATACTGGTGGCAGAAGGGGTGATTGGTGGGTCAATATAATCCAAACAGCAGATCAAGCGAGGCTTCTTTACTGGTGGCAGAAGGGGTGATTGGTGGGTCAATATAATCCAAACAGCAGATCAAGCGAGGCTTCTATACTGGTGGCAGAAGGGGTGATTGGTGGGTCAATATAATCCAAACAGCAGATCAAGCGAGGCTTCTATACTGGTGGCAGAAGGGGTGATTGGTGGGTCAATATAATCCAAACAGCAGATCAAGCGAGGCTTCTATACTGGTGGCAGAAGGGGTGATTGGTGGGTCAATATAATCCAAACAGCAGATCAAGCGAGGCTTCTTTGTGTCAACAAATCGATAATGGTCACATGACCAAAATAAGCACAACTGATTGGTTACAGATCAAATCAAAGGATAGTGTAAAACTAGTAATTAGAGAGAAAAACATGTATTGGTCTTGTAAAATAAGTTACATGTAGCCAAATGGGAATAATTGACACAAGGAAAAATTAATTGTTGCTGTAAAATTAGTAACATATAATTGTACAGAAAATAATCACCAGGAAAAATAGCCTTGTAAAAAAAAAAGGATCTCATAATACAGCATATATTTTGTCACAGAAAGGTTATTACTAATCTGATATAGTGTAATGAATTAAATGTCATATGTACATAGGTGCGTTGTATCACGGTTATTACAGAGGCATGGAAATGTAGTTGCCATGTTGTGGTATGTTCCAAAACAGCATGACCTTTGATCATTTACGAAAATCTGGAGAAAATTGTCCTTATCAGCTAATATTGACCAGTAACTACCAACTTCTGTGATTCTGAATCAAAAGCTTTGTTAACGTTGTTGTGCAATATTTGTGTATATTTTTATCAAAACGGCCATAAGCTACAGTACATGTATGGGTCAATGTATATATTCCTGAAGGACCTCGGCCTTTTAGAAATGACATTTGGTTCATAGGATCAGGTCATATGCAAAATTTATGTTAAGTCTAATCAAATTCAAAAGAAATACGAATAACGACCAAAAAAATCAACAGCCACGCAATTTATCAAACCTCGGCAAAATGAATTATTTACGATGTATCAGGAAAGGGCATTCCGTATATTGGATTAAATATCTGGTGTTTGTTTTATTCTTTACTTTTTATGCTTTAATTTGTAATAAAATTCTCACACTTTATTCATGAATTTTTATGGATAATCAAACATACTGTATATCATTAGAATTTAATTGAAATAGACTACACTTCAAATTTAGTAACTCATTTACAGACGGTTTTTAAGTATAAAATGGGTTTTATCTTGAAAGTTGTCTACTAATTTGATTTTGAGCGATTGGTCCAACATTTCAGTTTATGGGTTTATTTTATGGAAATAAGTGCTAATATAATTGCACAATGATAACCTAGATAGATAGAGATATCTTAGATTGTCATTACTATATGTATGGATAACATCTTTATGTTTACCTTAAACTCGTAAACAGATCCTTAAATAATGCGACTTTTATAGAGTAGTTGGTTGTATCTTGTTTAACTATTTTGTGATTTTGTGATAATAACTATTTTACTAAAAACAAAAAGCTCAAGAATCTTTCCCTCATACGGAGACGTCAACATTGCCGGTGAAGGGCTGTGAAATTTAGGCCTTTGCTCGGCGCTTACGATCTTTGAGCGGGAAGGGATCTTTATCGTGCTACACCTGCTGTGACACGGGGCCTCGATGTTTGCGATCTCATCTGAAGAGCCGCCCCATTTACTGAGGATCTATTCCAATCCCGATCCTCATGGGGGCAAGGAGTAGATGGAACATAACGTGTATATGCAGGATAAATATTGGGACTTATGTTATAAGTTCTTACAAAAAGAATATCTAAATCTATCACATGACAGAGATTATGATTATTATGGTTTAACGCCGTTTTTTGGCAATATTTTAGCCATTTCACGGTGGTTAACTAGTTGAAATATGTTTGGTTGTAAGTGTTTGAGTTTCCCTGACCGCCCCCAGTGAGCCTACTCTTTTTCGAAAATCAGGAAAACGACCTTTTGCGTGCCAAGGGGGTTGTGATCCTTGACACGGGACATCCTTTAACGTCCCATCCGACGACTATAAAAGTTAAATTAAAAATACATAAACAGATAAATGAAAAAGATCATTTCGTGTAAATAAACAGTTGTATTTTAACAGTTTTATTTTTTTTTCTGTAAAAATCGCATTCTTGTAAATACACATGTATTGTATAATATAATGATTGTTGAAATTTGTAAAAAGTTCTTTGATTGCATATTATTAAAAAGTCGATTTCGAAAGGGCGTAAAATCACTACATTCTAGAATGTGATGTATAGTTAATGGACAGTCACAAGATATGCATTCAGACTGAAGTTCTCTGTTTAGTAAGTAAGAATGGGTGAATTTTGAATGTCCGATGCGTATTCTTAAGGGCTATGCTCGGCACTTACGGCCTTTGAGCTGGGAGGGATCTTTATCGTGCCACACCTGCTGTGACACGAGGCCTCGGTATTTGCGATCTCATCCGAAGGATCGCCCCATTTTGTCGCCTCTTACGACAAGCAAAGGGTACTGAGGATCTATTTTAACCTGGGTCCCCACGGGACTATACAAGTATATGGTTATCAAAATCAGCAATGTTTCATAAGACAATTTAAATACTCCCAATGTACTGTATGCTTTGTGACAAACAGTTTGACCGTCAACTTCCCATATTTAGGTAGCAATATTCCATTATCACCTGCATGTGGTGTTTATGTCTCTAAACTTTTTTAATACGCAAGAGCTTGTTCTGAGTATGATCAGTTTTTAAATGGATGCAGACTACTGAGAAGTCGATGTTAAAAAGGTTTCAACAGTCTCGTTTAAAGTCAACAGTTCGAAAAATTTTATTGTCGTTATAACAATATCGATTTCATTTACCAATACAACTTGTCATTGGGTAAGAGGCTGTCTGATATCTTTCATACTAATTGAAGCCGATTTTGACTACGGATTACTCTTTACCCGATGGAGATATAGAGTTCACGGCGAGTGTAACCGGTGTACAGGGGATGCTTACTCCTCCTAGGCACCTGATCCCACCTCTGATATACCTGGGGTCCGTGTTAGCCCAACTATCTATTTTGCATTCCTTGCGGGAGTTATGGGATTGGTCATTATTCGTTATCTTCGCCTTTTCATGCACAACCCTTAATAGTCACTTAACAAGAGTATTTTAACTCAAACGTTTCACTAATGATGATGGATTTAATACATCTGAGAGTAGAATAAATGTGTTCAGTCAAGAAGATATTTGTACATTGTACATATTTAGTAACTGTTATTTATATCCCTGTAGGCTTCTTTGTTTTCTTGGATTAAATAAACACATGGGAACTCCTACTTGGTCGCATTGTGAGAAGACCTTACATTTCATACCATGAAATTTTATCTTGTGAATCATGGTTATATCATGACCCTAGAGGCTAGGTTGGGGCCACACTATGGGGTCAAAATTTTTCATAGGGATCAAGATTGCAAACTTTTAAAAAAATATCACAATAGCTGAACAACAGGCAAAGTCAGCTAATGTGAGCGGTGTGATCCATGGGCCTCTTGTTTTTCAATTTGATCTAAATTAGATCCTTTGATCCGCTCAGGTATTTCGCTATACATGAGCGGATTAAAGTTTTTAATTTTAATTAAATTGATTTTTTTTTTATATGTAAAGAAGGTTGTTTATAGATACTCTATTCAAACCATCGCTCTTTTCCTTACACCCTCACGTACAAAAAAAATACTCATGTCTAGTCTGGTTGAGATTATGTGATTTCAACTTTCACCTTTGTTGAAAATATGTATTTTCCTTACGAGTACAATTTTAATTATTAAACCTCATATGGATATCGAAAGAATATATGTTGTCCAGAGAAGTTGAATTATAAGAATGATGGTATACGCGTTATGATAATTTGTCAACACAAATTATGATTTTGATTTACTTTTCCTATTTTCTTAATGCAAGGTGAATATAACGAACAGTGATCAATCTCATAACTCCTATAAGCAATACAAAATAGATAGTTGGGCAAACATGGACCCCTGGACACACCAGGGGTGGGATCAGGTGCCTAGGAGGAGTAAGCATCCCCTGTTGACCGGTCACACCCGCCGTGAGCCCTCAATATAATGCTTTCCTATTGTACTAGGCTTCGCAGTATGAGCAATGGATCTCTGAAACAGTAAATGTTTATTCTTGTTATAAATAAACAGTATGTTTGCTTTTCAAACGGACCTTTCCACTTTACTGTTTGGAACTGATTAGGCTAGTATCCACGCAAACATCACGTGTTTCATCTACTGTCTTTTTGCACAAGGTGTCAAAATCTACCAAACACTTCAAATCTTTTTGGTTAAAAATGTTGGCCACAATATAGATTTTTGTTTCCAAACTACGAGAGAATTTTTATGGTTTCTTTTGTCATCTGCAATTAGTTATCAAGTGGAATCAGTCTCGCGAAAAGGTCATTCAAAGATCGGATGTCCAATGCGGTGCTGAGAAAGGTAACAAAAATGCGCAATTTATCTTCCGTCAGTGTAAAACAATACAATTACGTCAACCTTTGAAAACCATAGCGGAGCCTTTCTACAACACGTTTTATTGCAATAGCTACAAGTCCAGAATATCATCATATGAAAGGTCCTCTCCTCCAAGTTACGTATGTACCATGCAGTTTTATATCAATTTATTTGAATAGAGCTATTGGTTCCTTCACCAAGCGTGGCCGGCAAGTTGTGGGTTCGAGCCCCGCTCGTGCCTTGGCCTCGTCATATACATGTATTCATGTTTTGCTATCAGTCATTCAAATAATACCTTGTTAAAAATCATTATGATAATATGCACAGATATTCTAAAGTCCATACGAAGATGCTGTCCGGACTTTCTCGTGGACAATATCAATGTAATATTTTAGTCGGTTGGAATTTCCATGGGGTAAAATTGTGCTCCTTTATTAGCTGACTGATTTAGATACATCAACGAAATGTATCTCTTAATACTATTCATCGTCATTTATATGTTGATTCGCTGAAAATATCGAACGATGATCAATCTCATAATTCCTAAAATAAAATTTACAAAATTACGAATAGGGCAAATACGGACCCTTGGACACACCAGAGGTGGGATCAGAGCCCTGGGAGGAGTAAGCATCCCCTGTTGACCGGTCAAACCAGCCGTGAGCCCTATGTCTTACTCTGGCAAATGGAGTAATCCGTAGTCAAAATATATAGAACGTCCTAACAGTTGGTATGAAATATATCAGACAACATTCGACCTAATGACAAGTTGTGCATGTATTTGTAAATTAGATTCTTATAATGACCATAAACTTCGGTAAATATATACACATGTAGGCTGACTTTAAATGAAACTGTTGAAACCCCTGTAACATCAAGTTAAGTAGCCTACCTCCATTTAAAATATGATCATACGCAGACCATGTTCAGTGAACTCGAAATTAAAGACACCAGAGTCCTCTACAAGAGTCTTTACATATAATATCATTTTTGGATGTTTTACTGAACAGAAACATTAATGGTAAACTAATAACTTAGCCTTATGACAAAAGGGACCTCAGCTTCTTCCTGGTATACTTTCCATATTCATGTAACACTATTCCTGCATATGATGTCTATATATCTCAATTGATTAGATACGCGAGTCCGAGAATATTTTGCACGTGATCAATTTTTAAATCGATGCAGGTTACTGACAAATATTTTGATGTTTCAGGGGTTTCAACAGTCTCGTCAAAAGTCAGCATTTCGTGAATTCTATGGTCGTTGTGATTATCGTGTTTGCAAATACAGACTGTCATTGGGTCGAATGTTGTCTGGCATGTCTCGTACCAATTATTAGACCGTTCTTTACGAACTGATTTGGACTACATATTACTCCGTTTATCTGATCAAGATAGATAGCTCACGGCGGGTGTGACCGGTTAACGGGGGATGCTTACTCCTCCTAAGCACCTGGCCCCAACTCTGGTGTTTCCGGTGGTCCGTGTGTACCATGTTCCGGATTTTAATTGGTGTTCTTTCCCTCCTATCAATAAATTCAAACTCATCATTTTTTTTCTTCTTTTGTTCGATTTGAATCTATATAAACCAAGGTCCTTAATAACAAGTACATCGACATCTTCCAACATGAATGGGCATGCTGAGAGTAGTAAGGATTTAACAATACATCATACGTCAATGCACTGTTATGCAGAGGTGGTTTATATGATGCATTATTGTGGACATTTTGCAATGAATCACGGAAATGCAAGATGACGTATATGTTGGTTTTAGATTTTGAGTGGTAATGTGGTCCATTGCCTTAAGTATGTTGGTATCGCTTTCCTCCAATATGGATTACATTTACAGAATGTTAGTAAATCAATATACTTAGGGAAAACTGCAAGAATGTATTTTTCTATCAAAGGGTGATTTCATTTAAGGGAACAAATAATTCATTATCAAAATCCGTGTTAGGTTATTGGTCATTAGATATCGGGATGTATAACGAGTTAATTTCCCCCGCCATACACAGCCCGAGAAAGAGTACTGACTTCCCCCACACAATGTACATGATGACTTGTATGGAAGTCCTCACTTTCAGGTCCATTGGGCTTGGCAAGACGTCATATACAGATGTTAACAAAAAGTTTTCAACTAATTAATCCCAGATGCACTTTCACATGATGTAACAACACAAATTAATTGCTCGTTGCCTTCTCCTTTCACGAGGAAAAATCTGTTTATGCATATTTACTATTATCGTGGGAATGTTTGCATGTGGGTCATAAGAAAGATCAATTAAATTGATGTAATTATAACCTAAGACGTAACCATAGGTTGTGATCGCTCCTTGTCGCAAAATGTTCGACAGTTAGAAGATCTTACGGGTATTTCGGATATGACCTTAAGGTAGCTCAATTTGATGGGTCGTTCAAACACCTCTTACGAAGTATGATTTCACCATCGAAAGAGTGATACATGCTCTCAAATATTTCATATGAATTTGTTGTGATTTTTCCCGGAATGATAAAAAAAAGGTGTGTGTGGTTTTTGTTTTGCAAATAAGAGATTCTAGAGTCCAAATTTTGTTGTTATTTAGTGCATGATATGAATATCTAATAAAAAATGCCTTAAGGATTCAGATATAAACGCGATAGAACCTCGCAGTTAAATCTACCTACATCATTTCAAAACTTCGGACAGAATAAAGTCCAGTCTTTTTTATATCCTTTATAATAGTGATACTCAATAAAATTAAAACTAATAGTTTAAGGTTGGACTAGTACATGCTTGTAAAATGATAAATACATGTATTAGTCCTAATCAATTAGAATAGTTAATCGTAAATGGCCATGCACAGGGTATACCATTCAGAATGACAATTTCATTCCTCTGCATAATGATTAAATATCGAGATGTGGAAAATAATGCAAACGCGAACAAAAGGGCAATCCGTCGGATTGCAATGTTAAAGAATGAGTGAATTAGGGGGAGGTTATTATGTACACATAATGACCATACATTGTAATATGAAATTTGTCTTTTTGTGCTGTATCGGGTTTAACCATCAGACCTGTTTTATAGCCCCCGGCACTTTATGATGAAAATGTGTGATGCTATATGTTCAGAAGGTGAATAGTCGTCCTTAGAAATTAATTTTCACATCCTAAACTGTCCTCAACCTTTCTCTTACAGAGGTCATGCACATAAAATCAATCATTATGACAGAAAATGGTATGAAATTATCTCTTTTTCACCGGTAATGGTGACCAAGAACCCCCATTATCCGATGTTAGCAGACGTTTAGAAAAGCGATACGGAGTATGCGTCTAGCGTCCATCAATATTCATATAGTTTGTTTTTTCGTTGAAAACATTTTACATATATATCTGAACTGTTAAAGTGATCATCATAATTGACGCGATTTTCCAATTTTCGTTGCAGAGTCCATAATCTTAACTCTATTTGAATCGTCGCGGTAGATTTCACACTTAGGTTTTTTTAAAACCTTAAGTATCAAGTTTTCATGTAATAATCGGATGCTGCCTTTCTGTATAAAAGTTACAAATCGATTTGCTCATTTCTAAACAATATCAACAATTCCACTGAATGTTTCTCTCCTCGTTTTACGATAGTCACAGAACGAGATTCCATGATATAAATGTTGTGCATTCTTTAAAGCCCCGTGGAGAACATTAAACTAAAGATTCTCCATTCATGTAGTCTTTACACAAGACAAGACATTAAATTTTAAAAAAAACCCTGACACATCAGACAGAAAGGAAAACAATAAAAACAAAGGTACTGTGAGCAATGCTCACTAAGAATACCCCCCGCTTACCCCAATCTCCCAAAGGGTGTTGGTAATAGGTATAAACTACCTCTTTTCTGAGTGTAAAAAACAAATGGCATGACAAACCGAACCATATTGCTACTTTGATGTCCAGTGCGCGTGACCTTTGACCTTTTGACCCCAAAATCAATAGGGAACATCTTCATCCCATGGGTAGTCCATATGTATGATATGGTGAGTGTAGGTGGAAAGGATAACGCTTTAGAGCCCGGAAACCATATTGCTACTTCGATGTCCAGTGCGCTTGACCTTTGACCCCAAAATCAATAGGGAACATCTTCATCCCATGGGTAGTCCATATGTATGATATGGTGACTGTAGGTGGAAAGGATAACGCTTTAGAGCCCGGAAACCATATTGCTACTTCGATGTCCAGTGCGCTTGACCTTTGACCTTTTGACCCCAAAATCGATAGGGAACATCTTCATCCCATGGGTAGTCCATATGTATGATATGGTGACGGTAGGTGGAAAGGATAATGCTTTAGAGTCCGGAAACCATTGCGTCTACAGACGGACGGACGGACAGACAGACGGACAACCCGATTCCAGTATACCCCCCCCCCAACTTGTTGCGGGGGTATAATAATCGGTATATATTTCTAAGTCAATATCCCATACCAGCATGTACCTCGTAATTTAATTCTGACCTTTTCGCTAAGAAAATATTTATCTAAAAAAATCATTATGCTATCAGATGTATTTCAGACAAAGCTACTTAATTGATGGGCTGAATAAATCGCTGATCCTATATACATTAACGTATTTCTTAACTCCGAGTACAATAGGAATGAAGGCGATCAACGGTATCTGACTTGTACGTGTGGGTCTAGTTCACAGAATAATGGAACAAGTTCTGTTAAGGGGTTTAACTCTGTTCTTGTTTTCCCTGTTTGTGCAGCAAACGATGTTAAAGTATCCATTTTCATCTGCATGCAGTACTTGACTTATTGGCTTTATAATTGGATCAACATATGTTGAACCATACCTTGTGTTCTTTTCTACTCCATGTAAAACATTTGATTAAAATCTTCTTTGGACAAAGCTAACACAAGTTGTATATTTCAGGGCTTCTCTACCCCCGGGACTTAGGAGCGGTGTAAAATCTACCATTTATTGACCAGTATTCAGAAATCTTCTCTACAGTTGCACATCTGTAAGGAAACCCAAATACTGTACATATGTAGAGTAGGAAGGCCTCTACCAAGATTCTAAGTTTCATGATCCCCGGGATAGAGGTTCTGACTATACAGGATAGGGCCAAACTTAGTATATATAGTACATATGTGTAAAACATATAAATAATATTTTTGAAGGCTATTGATACTAAATTGCAACAATATAGATATTGGGAAGGAGTAGGTTTGTTTTGTTTTTCAGTTATCTGGTGGCGCCCAGTTTTTATTGGTGGAAGAGAGAACCCAGATACAATATACCTGGGAAGAGACCACCGACCTTCCGAAAGTACACTGGAGGAGTAGGTAGTCTTTTAACAATATTGTAAATTTTATGATAAGGGTTTGGTTCCATGGTGGGACCAAAATTATTATAGTGATTATTTTCTTTTTGATCTGATTTAAGTTTACTGATATGGTATAAAACTAAATGCATATTAAAGAAAGACAGAAAAGGATGTAGAATTCGCAATCCTAGGTTTCTGACTCTAGGACGGGTCCAAATTCGTCACATCGTTTTAATGTTACATATATTAAGTAAAGTCTTGCATCAGTATAGACACTTTCGGGGCATTTAAGTTTTTAAAACACATCTTGTTTTATACTGTTGGTGATTATTAGAATTTAGCTTAGATATTCAGAACAGGATTTTCCCTCTAGATTTCATAGCCTTTGGGGCTAGTGATACCATTACTAATACTAGGTGACCGATAAGGCCTGTGTGCCTCTTGTTTCAATTTTATAGTCTCCCCTGTATCCGACTAAAAAGGATATCATTATAGTCACGCTCCTAGCATACGCCAATCTCTTTCATTTATTATATTATAGTACATATATATATATAAACTATATTGAGTGCATGTATATAAAGCAAAGTCGTGTTTTCAAAGAATTGAAATGTGCAGGGTCATAAATAGTAAATCTTAAGAATTATAATTTGCTATAGATATAATATACAATAGCAGAAGGTTTCAAAGACAACGAATTATTTGTTCGCGTGAAAACTGATGATTGCTTGACAGAACAATATAGACTTAATTTTGTAAATCACGACTTGACTGTCCATAGAGACACAATAATTACCTCATCAATTTATTCAAACCCACGAAGAGACTTAAATAAGAAGAGATGAAGCTTCCGCACACGCTTAGATGCGTTTCTGAGGCCATTATACAATATACTGTGGACGATTATATCGTCTAGGTGCTATGGAGAGATCCTCGGTGCTTACAATGTTACAAAAAAAAAAACAAAAAAAAAAAATCAAATCAAATATTTCAACCAACATATTTCTGAACATGCTTTATCAATTTCTTAACATATTGTCGTGTTAAAGTCTAAAGTTTTATGTATATGAAACTACAGATAATTCTATGATAGGTGGCAGTTTTACATTAAACTACAGATAATTCTATGATAGGTAGCAGATTTACAATAAACTACAGATAATTCTATGATAGGTAGCAGTTTTACAATAAACTACAGATAATTCTATGATAGGTAGCAGTTTTACAATAAACTACAGATAATTCTATGATAAGTAGCAGTTTTACAATAAACTACAGATAATTAAGTAACGTCCGTCTACTACTAGTCAGGAAAGTTCTTTACATAGTTTGGAAAGTTAAAACACGTACACCTATCTCAGAAAATAAACTAGATTTATTTACAACGAAGTATATGTGTACTGTTTTGGAAAAGCGATTTTCATATTTTAGTGCATATGGTGCAGAAGAAAGAGCAATAATTTATGGCTACGCTGAAATAAGAAATTTTCTAGATGTTCTTCATCATACACGACAAAAGCACAAAAGCACTAAATGATAACGCCCTGATCTCGCCAAAGTTTGAATACACGCGCACGTCTAGTAGATCGTATTCAGGGGTGACCACCCAGTATGTACTAGTAACTTCAATTTCCTGTTTCCTATCAAAATTGTTACAAATAGATTTATACATGAAAAGGTAAAGATAACGAACAGTGTTCAATCTCATTACTACAAGGAATTTGGGCAATCATGTACCCCTGGGCACACCAGAGGTAGGATAAGGTGCCTAGGAGGAGTAAGCATCCCCCTGTCAACCGGTCACATCCGCCGTGAGCTCGGTATCTTGATCAGGTAAACGGAGTAATCCGTACGTACATGATATCTCAGTCCATGCAACATAAGGTTAAATTTTCAAATACCCATTTATGGTGATAGCTAGTGCAGTGTTTCACCTTGTGCAGAGGCTACAATTACAAGAATGGATGTAAATATTACTTAATAGAATGAGGTTCGTTCAACTCCGTAGCGATACCTAGCACTATACGGAGCTGCTACATTTAATTGATATCTCAAAATCATATTGACAAAAATAAAGTTATCAATATTGACATTGATACCGAAATATTTTTGCGACTTATTTTGTATTATTCAGGTAAGGCTAAGGTTAAAAATTTGGCTTGAGTCAGACTCTCCTTACCCAACAGATAGATACGAGAAAGAAACCAATCTTCTCTGATAATAAATTGATGTTAGTTGTATATTGCTAGGGAATTTTTCACTCATATGGAGACGTCCCCAATGCCGGTGAAGAGCTGCAAAATTTAGGCCTATTCGGCACTTACAGCCTTTGAGGAGAGAGGGATCATTAACGTGCCACACCTGCTGTAATAAATTGATTGATTGTAATGACTTGAAAATGCATAGAAAGGAACCATGGTTCCATTTCTAAAACCTTCAATCATTGGGCAAGCTGTGTGCACAAGTAATCAAGCAGTTATAATGTATCTGCCAAATTGTGTTTCCA